>NC_061515.1:2047500-2165000 GCF_022379125.1 Scophthalmus maximus
CCCAAATTGGATCCAGGATAAATAAGATTAAAGCATCAGCGTTACTAACCGTCCTCTAACAGCCTGTCGGAGTGTGTTCCACACCGCTCCTCTCTCCTCCCTCCTCTATCCTCATCTCCTCCCTCATCTCCTCCCTCCTCTCCTCCTCTCATCCCTCCTCTCCTCTCTCCTCTCTCCTCATCTCCTCTCTCCTCATCTCATCCCTCCTCTCCTCTCTCCTCCCTCCTCTCTCCTCTCTCCTCCCTCCTCTCTCCTCATCTCATCCCTCCTCTCCTCTCTCCTCCCTCCTCTATCCTCATCTCCTCCCTCATCTCCTCCCTCCTCTCCTCCTCTCTCCTCATCTCCTCTCTCCTCATCTCCTCTCTCCTCATCTCATCCCTCCTCTCCTCCCTCCTCTCTCCTCTCTGCCCTCTCCTCTCTCCTCCCTCCTCTCTCCTCATCTCATCCCTCCTCTCCTCCCTCCTCTATCCTCATCTCCTCCCTCATCTCCTCCTCTCTCCTCTCTCCTCATCTCATCCCTCCTCTCCTCCCTCCTCTATCCTCATCTCCTCCCTCATCTCCTCCTCTCTCCTCCCTCTTCTCTCCTCATCTCATCCCTCCTCTCTCCCCTCTCCTCCCTCTTCTCTCCTCATCTCATCCCTCCTCTCTCCCCTCTCCTCCCTCCTCCCTCTTCTCTCCTCATCTCCTCTCTCCTCTCTCATCCCTCCTCTCTCCTCCCTCTTCTCTCCTCATCTCCTCTCTCCTCTCTCATCCCTCCTCTCTCCCCTCTCCTCCCTCTTCTATCCTCATCTCCTCCCTCATCTCCTCCCCTCTCCTCCCTCCTCCCTCTTCTCTCCTCATCTCCTCTCTCCTCTCTCATCCCTCCTCTCTCCCCTCTCCTCCCTCTTCTCTCCTCATCTCCTCTCTCCTCTCTCCTCCCTCCTCATCTCCTCTCTCCCCTCTCCTCCCTCTTCTCTCCTCATCTCATCCCTCCTCTCTCCCCTCTCCTCCCTCTTCTCTCCTCATCTCCTCTCTCCTCTCATCCCTCCTCTCTCCCCTCTCCTCCCTCTTCTCTCCTCATCTCATCCCTCCTCTCTCCCCTCTCCTCCCTCTTCTCTCCTCATCTCCTCTCTCCTCTCTCATCCCTCCTCTCTCCCCTCTCCTCCCTCTTCTCTCCTCATCTCATCCCTCCTCTCTCTCCTCTCCTCCCTCTTCTCTCCTCATCTCATCCCTCCTCTCTCCCCTCTCCTCCCTCCTCCCTCTTCTCTCCTCCCTCCTCTCTCCCCTCTCCTCCCTCCTCATCTCCTCTCTCCCCTCTCCTCCCTCTTCTCTCCTCATCTCCTCTCTCCTCCCTCCTCTCTCCTCCCTCCTCCCTCTTCTCTCCTCCCTCCTCTCTCCCCTCTCCTCCCTCCTCCCTCTTCTCTCCTCATCTCCTCTCTCCTCCCTCCTCTCTCCTCCCTCCTCCCTCTTCTCTCCTCCCTCCTCTCTCCCCTCTCCTCCCTCCTCCCTCTTCTCTCCTCATCTCATCCCTCCTCTCTCCCCTCTCCTCCCTCCTCCCTCTTCTCTCCTCCCTCCTCTCTCCCCTCTCCTCCCTCCTCATCTCCTCTCTCCCCTCTCCTCCCTCTTCTCTCCTCATCTCCTCTCTCCTCCCTCCTCTCTCCTCCCTCCTCCCTCTTCTCTCCTCCCTCCTCTCTCCCCTCTCCTCCCTCCTCCCTCTTCTCTCCTCATCTCCTCTCTCCTCTCTCATCCCTCCTCTCCTCTCTCCTCTCTGCTCTCTGCTCCGCGGCAGAACTCGGACATAAAACATGAGCGTTTCACATATTTGAAGCAGGATGATTACAGGAAGGAGTTTTCACAAGATGATTGTGCCTCTCATCCTTGGCTTCATTATCTCATCGTTGGCAAAGGGCAGGTTTTCTGAATGAAGGGGTTTCATTACCTCAGTTTCCTGTGAGCTAAGACTGTGGATCATCTCTACTGGAATCTCCTCCTCCTCTATTTAGAATGTTTTTCTTTCTTGTTATAATTCTATTATTTCTTCTTGATGGAATTTAGCCGGCAGCTCACACTGTCTGTTCCCCTGCAGGCCGACCACTTGTGGATGAGTTCGTCCAAAGAGATTCTCCTGTTTCGACAGATCTTACTCAACCCAGTCACTTGTATGCAATTCCAGCACTTTGTCTCCCCGAGGGGAGACTTACTGGAGAAGGACTTGCTCTTCTGGCTGGAGGTCCAGAAGTATAAGGTGAAACAAACAACCCCTCGTCTCTCCCTGCATTGCTCAAAATTCAACATTAAAAATTGCTCTTCTTTATTAATCGTATTGGGGAACAGTTCCACCTTGTCCGTTCCTCACGCCTCCTCTCCTCCTGTGCGAAGGACCTGTGCCACTCGCACAGCGATGAGGCCACGATCCAGCAGAAGATCAGCACCATCATCGACTGCTTCATCAACTCGTCCATGCCGCCCACCCTGCAGATAGACGTCCCCCCTGAACAGGCCCGGCGCATCCTGGAGGAGCGCCACGAGCTCGGCCCCTACATTTTCAGAGAAGCACAGGTGTGTGTGTGTGTGTGTGTGTGTGTGTGTGTGTGTGTGTGTGTGTGTGTGTGTGTGTGTGTGTGTGTGTGTGTGTGTGTGTGTGTGTGTGTGTGTGTGTGTGTGTGTGTGTGTGTGTGTGTGTGTGTGTGTGTGTGCACGTGTGCACGTGTGCACGTGTGCACGTGTGTGTGTTGGACGTCTTCCTGTAAGTGTCCCTTCACGCGAGGCTTTTCTTTTCTCCTGCTCTTTGCAGATGTCCGTGTTCGGGGAACTGTTCAAGTTTTGGGCCGAATTTCAAGAGCTGAGCGGCAGCGTGCAGGAGGAGCAGCTCCTTCCTCTGCTGCAGGAGAAACGGGTCAAACACAGGGCCAGAGTGCGGAGACGCAGGCGGCAGGAGGAAGAGGAGGACGAAAGGAGAGTCCAGGTGAGGAGGACAAGGTGGTTTCACTCGCGACATTCAAACATCTGCGGTAGGAACAAAGTCGACTCAACCTGAACTCTGTCGGTGCAGGAAGAGTGGGGGACCGAAGAATACGGATCAAGAGAAGAAGAGGAGACGGACAGCGGCACGAACGACGACGAGGAACGAGAGCGAAGAAGTGGAAGCGGGGAGTGGAGGAATCCCTCGCAGCCGGTAAGGAGCGATCTGATGTTCCTGACTGGGAAACATTGTGAACATAGAGTCGACTTCATTCGATTAATATCACGAGATAATGAAAACACGCAGAGATGAAGATGAACCCAATTACAGGATGAAGCCTAAACGAGGCCTCGATCGGCAAAAGAGAAACACAATCCTCGAATTAAAAGTCTTTTCTTTTTGTTGAATCACGTGAGATTTGACTGGATTTCTGGACGTTTTCCCCTCAGCTGTCGTGGTCGTACTCCAAGTACATGACAGCTCTGAAGAGAGAGGAGGTGCTGCTGAGGAAGAGTCTTCAGCTGGAGCATTCCATCACCACGGCCTCAGGTACACACACACACACACACACACACACACACACACACACACACACACACACACACACACACACACACACACACACACACACACACACACACACACACACACACACACACACACACACACACACACACACACACACACACCTCTTCTTTTCCCAGGGCTCAGTGAAACTCTCTCTTTCTCTGCTACGGTGAGAACAAGTAGTCAGAGTGAATTAGAGAATCCATAACACTGAAATGACACAAAGTGGAGCTCGATCTCCGAGGCTCTGATGTTACTCGACAGTCGAAGCGGTGTCGGTCGGACCCCCTCCCCGTCTCATTACGCCGACCTCGGGCCAAAGCATCCACTCGAGCCCCGTCCATCAGGAGCCAACGTCCTGTGAGTCGACGGGTCCTCACTGTGAGGATGTTAAATGAGGCGCGGTGCTAACGCAGGACGTTCCAGTCCAGTACGGATGAGGGCGACTGGAAATGAAGCGTAGTGCAAATTGTGTTTTAATGGGAAGGTACCGGGGAGAAATGGAAACACAGATGGACATCGTGGTGCCGACAAGATCAATATGACGTGGAACTCGTTACCGAGGTTTTTTTTGATTTCTCAAAGTGATAAAATATGTTTTCATAAGAATTTAAATCGTGGAGAATGCTAGAGATTACAATTCATTCGAATGATCTCTCTGAGCTTCTGTCCATTCTCTTTGTGACCTTCTCTTCTTGGCGGTTGAGAAGACAAACGATCGCGTTGACCAACTGTTTGTGTGTGTTGAGTATGAACGTTCTGTTTGTAAGCTTATGTTTTTGCCGTACGTTAAATGTACTGTGAGTATGAAGGTTACGGATGTATGTAATCCATCTTATTTAATATTCTTATGACCCCAGGAAGAGGATCTACTGTTTAAGACAGAGAGAAGCTAATGGGGATCTTAATGAACTAAACTGAACTCGAATGCATAAATAACTATTCGTAATTCTCTTCGGGGACTCATTGATTGTGTCTCTCTCTCCAGAATCGTCCTCTTGCTGCTTCAAGTCCGGGGACAGTCTTCGCAGCCACGGGCCGTCCCACCGCTCCTCCAGATCAGACAGTAAACTGTGTTATAGCAGATATAACCAACGGTGACGACGCAACGCGACATTCTGCCTCCAAAGACAATGCGTCGCTCGCGTCGTGTCCTCGGCAGGTGAGAGGCTGCGACACCCAACGGACTCTGATCGGAGCACGGAGAGGGAGACCCGATCTGCTGCTGATACCAGGGACCAAGTCGGGTTCACACATGATGTAAGAATCGTTTCAAAAGTTTAACAAACTTCTGTTTCACTGCTCGTGTGTGAAAACTAACACGACGTCTGGACGGAAAACGTAGGTAAAGAGTGTATTTAGTGTTTAGGGTTCTTTTTCTGACACAATCACAATCAGCACTATTTTAATTTTACATTTTTTATTAAAACATTTTCTATATTAATAATCCATTTATATATATATATATATATATATACACTGATATTGAAGGCAATAGAGTTAATTTACATAGAACTCAGTAGTGCATCGATAACATGTTGGCATCAGTGTAAGGTTACAAAGAAAACTATATTTTAGTCAAACAAGAATGTTACATCATTTATAAAAAAAACATTTTGGTTGGCAGCTAGTTTTTCTTTAGCGTCATCAACATGTATATAATATTGCACTTATGAGGACGTAAACACCAAGAGCTTCTTCTGCCGAGTGAAACGTTGCAGATAGTTTTGGCAGAAATGAAAATGGATCTGCGACACTGAAGAGGTTCCACACTGACGGACTGGAGTCTTGTTTTAATTTGACACGATTCTTATTTGTTTTAAAGTTCAGTTAATAAAAAATTCCTGGCGTGAAGGAATGAATCTTAACTTATGTCTCTATGATTAAAACAGATTCTAAACCCCTCAGATTCTTTCTGTGGCATTGTGACGTTTGTTGTATAAATATATAACTTTCAAAGGCAATTTATAAAGATTGGACATGAAGTTAAATACAAAAAGTTATTTTTTTACCTCAACAGGTATTGTTTGGCATAAACGTATATTTATCTTTTCTGCATATCCAAACATTTTCATAAGGCTTCATATTAGTTGGATCAAAGATCTTGTGTGCCCACCGTGTGTTAGTGGAATCCGATGCGCAGAGCTTTGTTCTTCACCGCATTGAACTTACTGACGAACACCTTGGCGAAGGCGGGATCCACCAGGTAGCGGTAGGACTTGGCGACGGAGGGCGGGGGCTCGGCGAGCGTCACCGGCGGCTGCAGCTGGAGAGACGCGGCGGAGGGGGAGAGAAACTGGGAGGCTCTCGTCACGTAATCCACCAGCCGCTGGTACTGCTGCTCCGACAGACGCTCGCGAACACCGTCCCCCTGAGGGAGGACAGGCGAGGACAGACGGACAGGCGGTTAAATTCTGCTGCAGGTGGCGTCCAATCATGTGCCATCAAGGACAGCGATTTAACCTTCAACCAGGCAACTTTAATACACAATGACGTCATGTAACATGTACATGTCTCTAAACGGAACATATTGGTCCTGTTGTCTTTAGTAATTTGTATCGCAAACAGAGAATCAAGAAAATAAAAGAGATTAAAGATTAAATTTGAATTATTATTTAAATTTAAATCAAAAGCATAATTTGTAACTCAAAATGTATTTTAAAAAATCTTGGCACATAATATTCTACGATCAGCCTGTACCGTAGATGCCGTGTATCAATAAGCTCTTTGATCAACATTGTGAGTCTCACGTCTGTGTCACTGGCGACTCTCTGCTGCTGTAAGGTGAGGGTGAGCTCCGCTTCCTGTCCCGGCTCCTGCTGACACTCCACCTGCAGGAGGACACGGAGATTCAACACTGCTAAAGACGCGTTCAATGCGTTTCAGTCTGGTCAGGAGACCCGTGGCGTGCGGACTCCTGTCAGTTACCTCCGTGATGGGGAACGCCTGCTGCTGCGTGTCCTCGCTGAGACTGACCACGAACAGCACCTCGGAGGTGAGCAGCAGGCAGCCGGCGTGCTCCTGACCCGAGCCGCTCACGATGGTCACCTCCAGGGCCATGTGGAGCTCCGGCCGCCCCAGGGACTGGAGCATCTTCCTGTGGTCGGAGAGGAGGACGCCGAGCGGTGAGCGACGTACATTACGGACAAGTTATGACACGATTCGGATAAATTCTCTTTACATCACATTTCAATCAAATGCTTCACTGTAGGAAACGCCTGATGGAAACCGGTTTGACTGCACTGCAGCATGAATTGAAACCCCAGGGCAGCATTCATGTATTTTTGTATCTTCTGTATCTTCCCATCATCTTTCTATCATCATCTGTTAATCCCCACAGGTAATGACTACTGCACTGGAATGTCCTGAAGAAGTATTGTATTTAAAACTTGACGGACAGCATTGAACTGCTACTAGAGGCAAATGTTTGATATCCATGGAGACCTAAAGGCAGAAAAATCATTACACCGTTTATGCCATAAATGCATTTTTCTATAGGTACTGAAAAGCTTCTGGACACACCGGCCTCATGAAGTGTCTCACTCTGACAGGATACTGGAAATCTCTGAAGCCTTCTGGAGGTGGTTTACTCCGCACACAAACCCAAACTTAACCTTCAGCTTGGCAAACACGTGACCTTCACGAACCGGAGTCTCTCCCGAACCATGACGACACACAGAGAAAAGGTGTTTCTCCTGCGGCCGACGGCACAGGGACACGTCTCTGGATACAATCATTGTTAAATAACAAGAACAGTTTTTTCGCTGGCGGCTTCAGCGGAGCGCTTATAAAAACCTTTTAACATGGCTTGATGAGAACAAGGAAGGGCAGGCTGGCTACCATGTGTGGGATCAAGGTCAAACATCTTTCCAGGCTTTTTTTCTTCTTCTTTTTTTTAAGGGAAAGTGGGTAATAAACTCTCCAAGGTTATTTTAAACAAGACGGCAAAAAAAAGAGAAAGAAAGAAAAGAAATGATGAGAGGTGGAACAGCCGATTCTGGAAAGTGTCCAACAAAAGCAAAAGGCAAAAACACATGCTGCATTTTTCTGAAGAGGAGCCTGACACGAGTGAAGAAGCAGTGAGCGGCTCCGGGGTCCTACCAGACGTATTTGAGGTGACTGTTCGGTGCCTGAGCCGACATCTCCTCGACGGGCAGGTACAGTTGTTTAGGAAGCTGCCACAGTCCGGCTCCGTGAAGGATCCCTGTCAGGGACATGACGGACAGGGTCAGTGTGTGTCACCGGCCGGGGGCGTTTTACATTCTGATGTGGATCATGTCCATGACTTTACGTCCAATCGACAAGACAGACTCATGACATTCTGACGTAAATGTGACGTATTATGCAAAAATCATGCACATGAATGTGTAACTGTAAAAACACCATCCTGTCGCTTTTTTGTGAGGCTGACCGAACCCTCCAAAGTTCTGAACGACTGGTTCAGATCTCTCTCCCACTGTGATGTCACAGTTGGACAGCCTGGGCCATCTGGCCAATCAGAGCAGACTGGGGCTAAAAGAAATCCAGGCGTTTTAGACATGAATGGACAGTACGAGAACACCGAGGCCTTTTCTGAACATTAGAGCATCTGAACCTTTTCAAGTGGTGACACATTAAAAGTATGAACCTGAATATGAGCACAATATGTGTCCTTACAATTTTACACAGCGAGATGATCAATTAGACATGTGATGGAGAACATTAGAAAAAAGAAACATGATTAGGATGATTCTATGTACATGTCAGAGTGAGTTCATAACCCCCGTGTGTGTGTGTGTGTGGTCAGTTTCCCTTCATCTCACTTTAGCTGTCGGCAGAGCAGCAGAAGCATCGAGCCAGTGAAGTCATCGAGTAGTTAAAACAGCCGTAAAGACCACGGAGAGACCCAACAATGATGTCAGCGCAGTGAGACTCTCTCTGCAACACTGCTCAGCTCCGAGTGTGCGTGTGTGTGTAGATAATATACCCATGTGTTTCATAATGGAGGATGGAGTGTGACAGAATTACATCACAAATCAATACACTACATTACTGGCAGACTGACGTGTGTGTGTGTGTGTGTGTGAGCTCAGAGGATCAGGTAGATCAGAGCCGGGTCCTCGTGGGGGCCACTGCTCTTATAGGGAGCTGCTCACCTCGTTGCTGGTTTATGTGCTGTAGCAAAGACCTGTTAGCACCGACACACACACACACACACACACACACACACACACACACACACACACACACACACACACACACACACACACACACACACACACACACACACACACACACACACACACACACACACACACACACACACACACACACACACACACACACACACACACACACACACACACACACCACCCTCTGATCCACTTCTCACCCCCTACCCCCTGTCTGCTGCCCCCAATAAAACAGCCAGCCTTAACTGCACATATGTGCACAAGTTTGAGCATGTATGATTAGGCGTGTGTGTGTGTGTGTGTGTGTGCGTGCGTGTTCAGCAGTTCTCTCCTTGGTCCAACACTACATAAAGACTGGTCCTAATAAACATGTGTCTCCTGCCTGTGTCCGAGAGGAGAGAGGGCCGACATCGTCCATCCATCTGATTTCCCTGACACTCACTCTAATTCATGTATATGGTTATTAAGACTATGACTTATACATAATGTGCATTCAGTATTCAGTACTTGATATGTCCCCACAGAATGATGGAGCTCCCTGCCAGTGGACAATGGTCCTATGAGCAGCACAGCTTGTACAGCAGCTCTAAGAAACAACCCGATGACTGTGTTCAACGACTCACCGTATCCAGTCTGGGACACCAGTTCAGCCGCTCCGCCGATGGGCTTGGTGAAAACACCCACAATGCCTTTCCCCACTCCAGAGATGACCCCCTTGGCCTTGCTGCCGGCCGAGCTCTGCATGTCCCAGTTGCGTTGGAAGTTCTGCATGGGCTGGTCCACGATGCCCGCGATCGCTCCTGCAACACACGGGGGAGAAAAAGTCTCGGTCCCTTGTTCTTCTGATGTGCTTTGTTCCATAAGTAGCAAAATTAAAGGCTTAAAATGGCGACATGCTTTGCGGACAATAAGGGAGGAAAGGTAGGTTTAGGGTTAGGTGGCTTTTAATTCAGTGGAATTAATACCAGTCCGTAGGAATTCAGATGTGCTTTTGCCCTCCAGAAAACCTCTGACCATTCACGTTCTGTGCGACACAGATGTTGTGATTTATTGTGCATCTCAGAAACTGTAATCCACTGCAACCCGGAGATCGGAGCAGCTGTTTGGTTTCAATGACAATATGCCCGGACTGGACTGGAGTTTCACGGCCCTCCGGGTGTTTATTGAGTCGCCGCTGTGCCGCCTCCACTGCTCCGTCTCAAAAGCTCTCTGTAATAATCGCCTGTGTGCCTTTTCTGAGTGTGTGTCTTTGGATCGCAGGTGAAATGTGCGTGTGGGCAGAACACGAGTAATTCTCGGGATTCATTTATTACTTGTAACGTGATCACACCCCTTCGTGTTTTCCCAAAAATATGGGTAACTACATTGTTTGACAGAACAAAATTGTATTTTTGTGTCATTTGGGGCATTTCTCATCAAACCACTTATTTGGGACAATTCAAATTCTTTGTGTGTGTGTGTGTGTGTGTATGTGTGTGTGTGAGTCCACCTGCACGTACCTAGCAGGCTGATGCCGAGGCGTGACAGCCCCTGCCTCAGTCCTTCCCCGAGGTTCTCTGGCAGCTGTCGCCTCCACTCCTCCTGCCGGGTGTAGTGCTCCTCATCCAGAGACAGCCGGTCCATGTTCCTGGCCAGACTCGTTGCCAAGTTAGTGATGGACGTCAGCGTACCTGGACACACAGGTGCCGTGTTCAAATTCAATTCAGGACACTATGAGGAAACTGATACATTTTCTGAGCATCAGAGCATGAAAACCTTTTAAAAAAAGAACCCAAATGAATAGTACAAACCAGAAATGTGAGCCGGATATTTACCTGCAATAAATAAACACAACAAAGATCATGAACGTTTGCCGTTTACCTTTTGAGATGTGTTTGACGAAGGAGGTGGTCCCTCTGGACACCCCGCTGACGAAGGCTCCGGGCCCCCGGGTCAGACCCTCGTATGGCAGGCGGAAGAAGTCGGACACTCCGTTGCCGATGCTCCGCACCAGGCTGGCAGGACTGCCGAGGATCTCCAGAGACCCCACCACCCAACCTGGGACAGAGGGACGACACACACAGGATGTTAAAACTGTTAGCACTGACAGTCTGTGGTCAGTCTAACGCTGGGAGCTTTGCTTAATATTCATGCATCAGTAGTGTCAGAATATATTTCTTTAACTCTTAATGCTGATCAAGCTTGTTCTGAGAACAAGGAATTCATAAACTCTTCCGGAACGTATTGTATCTCCATTAACATTTCATCCAGCAGTAGCTTCTTTCTCTTTTCGTTCTGGAGAAACTTTTCTCTCTCAGTTTAGCTTCAGCAGGAAAAAGTTGGACTGAAGTCAAAACATTTAAAATAGATCAGCTATAACTGTTTTGTGGTCCGAGGTGGCCGTGTAAAACATAACGTACACATCATAAATATATAATGCCACAGTCATTTTTTACACTCGTGAAATGAGCTTTGCTTTAAACAGGAATAAAAAGGGAAATCCATCTGGAACACTTAGTCTTCGGAGGAACATTGAACATACAAGCCCCCTGAGCAAAAAACGCACTTTCATTATCTTCGATGCGCCAAGAACAGCTTCGAGCGGAGGCTCTCCCAATCATAACAACTTACAGAATAACGTACCAAATGTTTGACGCTATGATGTTTCACACTGTGTTTATTCAAGGAGAATTCTTTTCTTAAGAACACCATTCGCAGACACATGTACAGACACACACACACACACACACACACACACACACGTGTCACAGCGAGATTTACAGCCTCCTACAATCTCACCTCTCTCATCCACCCGTAGTCGGCTTCAGATGGCAAGGCTCATTGATATTTATGCGCTGACAATTGCATCACAAAAAAAAAAATCAAATGGCCATTCTTCCAACGCTCTATTCTTATTCGCTGTCAATTTGCCCGTGAGTGACGGGTCTCTAATGGTAGGTAACCAACTCCAGCGGGACCGAGCGGTCATTCCCGCTTTACATGGTCTCCCAGTTGTGGTTTTGGGTTCGGCATGAAGTCCTGAGAGGAGCCGATGTTTACTGGGCTGAGTCATGCTTTTAAACACACACACACACACACACACACACACAGACAGGCATACACTGGAGCGTATGCCTTTTAATAGCGACATGTCCATAAGTCTTTGCATGTGCCGACTGTGGATTTACGCCTGTGGGTGTACGTGTGATCGCAGTGCCGTTCATCCTAAAGCTAATCAGTCCCAGAATGCAATGCTTCCAGGTCCGCCTCTCTCTCTCCGTTGTGACTCAGGAAGAGGAGAACGCGGTAAAGGTGATGTGATGAAATACCAGCAGAAACGAGGGCCCTAACGAGAGACAGCGGGGAAGGAAGCGTCCGGGGGCCAGAACGGTGATTTCTGATGTGGGAACGTCTGAGTTAAATCAGACCATGTGTGGAGACTTGGACGAAGACAGGAGGACGACGCAGGGGAGCGGCACGGTGCCTGTACCGGGCCCGATCAGTCCGGTTCAGACCTGGTGGCCGCTCACGGATCAAGAGTGTGAAGCACGAGTCAAACAGTAAGTTATGACAATAAAGAGAATCTAAATCTTCTTTTGGCGGCTTCAAGTCATTCAGGTTTTTTTTGTTTTTTTGGGGGGGGGGTTGTTCTGGCACTTGATAAGTTTTACTGCACTTTCTGCCTCAGAGCAACAGGAGGCCCCCCCTCATGGGAGCGATCGTTTCAAAAGCTTCAACTCTGGACATGGCGAGAATAAATTAGGGAAGTTCTCACTTCAGCACAACTCCCGTTATTCCTCTGTAAATAACGAGTACGTCCCATTTGTAAACTATCCAGAGTATATTCTCCCTCCGTCGATGACCTACCAGCTCTGAAGAGGGCGCCGGCAGCGTAGTGCATGGCGAGGACGTGGACCAGCTGGCGGGCCGTGGTGCAGAGCGGCCCCATCTCGAACAGCGAGAAGGACAGAGGAGTGTGGTCCGAGGCGATGTACAGCTTCAGGGAGGCGTGGATGCTGACCAGCAGGTTGACCGGCTGGATGGTCAACCTCTGCAGCCGCACGGGGCGGACCAACGCCTGCATCGACTGAAGCACCTGGACCACATTCATATCACAATGTCAGTCCACAATCTGTCCCCCGTGTTATTTCATCATAACATGAGGCTGAAAACCCCACTGTGCTAATAATATAATGACAATGCAGTGACTAAATAAAGATATATTCTAATATTTAAATATTCAGCTTCATTAAAGTGAAGTGCACCTGTTCAGGGAGGACGGGCGCTGATCCCGGCTCTCGTCTCCTCTGGCTCGCTGCTACAGATGAGGCTATAGCTCTGTCGGGGATGTAGGTGTAGAACAGGGTCTTGATGTAGTAAACGAAGGTGTCTTCCAGGTAGACTCTGGCAGGCTGGAGCTGGAAGGTGACCTACGGAGAGTGTGGAATATGGCTGTGATGAGAACTGCCGATTTGTGGGAGGAAATGCATTGAATTTCTTTCAAGTGCAGTTGCTCAACACTTTTCAGCTAAACTGTTGCACTGTGTTAAGCCTGATATGTAAAACTGAACGTTGCTAAGTGACTCGTAGGATGGTTGCAATGTGGCGCTGGTGGTCAGAATGATTTCTTGAGGGCATGCCTTGTGACTGCTGGAGTTGTAGATGTGAAAATGTCCTAATCATTCTAATGTCCAGGCTATCAACGCGACTGCAGCAGAGTCTCCTGTGACGGGAGGAAATGCAAATGAGAAACGCAGAGGAATGGATCCAAACCTCCTCCAAGGTGCATCTGTCCCCAGCCAGCATCATCCTGAGCCGAAGGAAACAAGAGCGCTTGAACTCCTCCAGGGCTTCGGGGGAGTCCGCGGGGTTGTCATCGCTGCTCCACGGACCCCCGGGGTCAGCCCCCCCCCTCTGGTCCTGGCACAGCAGCACGGGGAAGTGGAAACTGGCGCGGTTGTACAGCTGGTTGTCCACTTGCAGACTGGAGCAGCAGACCTCGATCAGAGAGCCGTCGGGCATCAGAGCCGAGATAGGCGCCATGTCCACGCCGGGGTCGACCGGCGGCTCCAGGGGAAGAGAGCTGGGTGCCGGAGCCAGACTGAGGAGCAGCTTGGTCAACGTGAGTCTCAGAAGCTCCACAGAACCGGAGGGACTAGTGATGTCATCACTCAGCGACACACTCGTCTCACTCAGGAGGACTCTGAAGGACAGCTTTGTCGACCTGAAAACAAAACACACGGCATATTATTGATGTGAAATGTATAATATAATATAGTGGAATGAATAAAAAAACAACAACTCTAAAACAAGCTTAGAAATAGGTAAGTCTGTCATAACTTACTTGTCCTGTTTGCTGTCTAAAAGCAAAAACTATAGACAAAATAGAATATTTGTAGATGGTAATATTAAGAGAGGTAAAAGTGCATCTTTTATTTAATAAAAAAAAAAAAAAAATGTTTATAATTATATTCCAGACCATCTACTGTTTTCAGGATTTGGACGTGTCTCTGTATTTGCACTGTTTTTGTATATTTGCTTTTGTGTTATCACCCATCTCTATAAACGCTGCACACACAAATTTGGTGAAGTAATTTCTTAGTTTGCTTGTGTATTTTGTATTTCCATGTGTTTTCTGAGGCTGCAGTGCCTAAAAACCATGATCTACTCCACTTAATAACTAATGTCACTCAGGACAACAGACTGTGAGAGGGGTTTAGTGCCCTCCTGTGGTGAAAAAGATGATTATTTCTTGTCATAAGTGAACTGTTAACAAGAATTATAAATCAAAATTGCAGTGAAGACAGTAAAAGGCATAACCAGCAGATATCCTGAGATTATGAAGAACAACAAGCACAGATGATTTATTATGGATCAAAATATGTGGGGAGCATAAACACATAAGAACACACATACCTGCTGTGGTTGATCACAGCGTCCACACTGCCCTCTGGTGCCAGAGACAGAACCAGGGTTCCTTTCTCATGCACCACGTCCACGTAGAGACACCCGAAGCCCGGCAGGAACACCACCTGCACAACGACACAGTCTGTGGTGAGATGGAGTAACACACATTTCACCTTAAACCCTCTCTGAAGAGGTAACTGAATCCATTCACAGACTCATAGCTCAGCTCAGCTCAGCGCTCCTTACATTGTTCTTCGTGTGTTTCAGAGTATACATGTGTCAGACTTTAACCTCCACCGCTCCGGGCCCGGAGTGATCAGCCCCTCATGTTACGAAAGGAAACAGATCTCTGCTGAACACTTTGCCGAGCAGCCATAACAAGCGGAACCTTTCACCTCTCACCCCGACCACAGGGGTCAGACTCAGACCTCGCAGTAACCAGAGATACGCAGCCTCAACCTCAACCCCATCGGCCTACAGCCGGCTAGACACAACACCAAACATTAGACACACTGCTCCTCACATCTCTCCTAACCCCACACTGCACTGACCAGAGCAACAATACTAAACACACACACACACACACACACACACACTCACTCACTCACTCACTCACTCACTCACTCACTCACTCACTCACTCACTCACTCACTCACTCACTCACTCACTCACTCACTCACTCACTCACTCACTCACTCACTCACTCACTCACTCACTCACTCACTCACTCACTCACTCACTAGGTAAAGCTGTTTGTTGACAAGTGCAGATGTAAGTGTCACATTCATGTACTTATTCACTATAATTATGTCTAATAATCAAATATTTTGCTCATACACCATCGCACCTCATCCTCCCGACAGTACACAACAGAACTGAGTCTGTCAACAACAAGTTGCCAGATGAATCGGCTTCAGTCTTCTTTGGCTACAGAGATTTGTGAAAGGACAGGATTTGTAATGAAACTGTTCATGCGTGTGCACGCTTGTTGTACCTGAGTGCCGAGGCAGTTGATATCTATGGGGTCGGTCCAGTCGGTGGTGCTGTGGCCTGATGTGGTTCTCAGCTGCAGCGTGGGCAGCGTGTCTTTCTGCCTGCACTCTGGGAAACTGGAGAAGTGGTGGTAGAACTCGTGGTGCAGAGAACGATTGGCAGGCAGCGGACGGCAGTACACCTCGGCCCTTGGAGTTTCTGCGACGGACAGGAAAACAGAAAGTGGTAAGTGAAAAAGTTGTGTTTCAGGGGGAAGGGACTTGGAAGACCTGATGAGAGAAGTGTCCGCCCCTTGTCAAGACCTCGCTCTTCCTACCTTTGACAGTTTCCTTCAACAGCAGCGGGACGGGACACTTGTTGTCGATCAGCATGCGGGGACAGGGGTCCTCGTTCAGGATGATGTATGTCACCCCCAGGTGCTCCTGATACGTCAGCACGACGGCTCTGTGGAACACAAATAAAAACCTAAATGAATTTTCCACAGGTAGCTCGTATTACAACCCCTTTCTAACCAGACACAGATCGGACGGAAAACACATCACAAACACGACAGTAGGTAAATCTGCAAATATCTGAGGTGCATCCAACGGCAGAGTCATAACTGAAGTCAGGCAGTGACACAACATTACACACTCGCACAATGACTGACACCAGTGATGTGTAACTGTGAAGAGAAATAATATGCTCGTTGGCCTATTTGATGTTTCTGGTTATTGAAAACATACTACCATAGGTGACCAAACGAGTAAGAGAAAGTGAGAAGGGAGAAACACATGGAACACACTGAGCAGCATCAGTTGCACAAGACCGGCTGAGAGACTGACAGTGGAAATGTTGAGGGTGTTTCTCCATCTCCAGTGTTCAACAAGCTGTGACCAGCCACAGTGCCTCCCTGCTCGATGTGTCGTGCCAGCCGGGGTTCAAAACCCTGCTCTAAATGAACTGTCACAGCCAACAGGCCGCAAACGCTCCGCTTCACCCACCTGCTGCTCGGGCCGAGCCCAGCGTTCGGTTCCCCGGGAACCGACAAACTCTGCCTGGGGAAGTCTGGACGAACGGGCGCGGGGAGGCTCCAGGCCGCGGAGCCACCTCCGGCATCGGGCCTGGGAAAGGCGCTGAAGAGCATGTATCTGAGTGGCAGCGGGTGCTCCACCTTTCCCTGGACACTGGTTTGGAGGAGGTCCCAGCATGGCACGGAGCTGGGCTTGGCCGGGGACGACTGCTCAGAGGGAGCCAGACTGAACGTGGCCGTCTCTGGTATCTCACAAGCCTGGGGAGAGGATGTCATTTAATATACATACACGAAACAGAGGTGAGGGAAATCAAATGAGAATAAATGGGAGGGTGGACACAACTTGGAAGAGGGTATTGGAATGGGACACGGAGGCAAAGAATAAAAAGAAAGACAGAGGACGCTCGTGATTACGACTAAAGATACGTGGTGAAAGCACATTGTTATTGTGCTCTCCCCTTTCTCCCACTGAGCTTCGCGCTAAATTGGTAGCAGAGAAGCCCTGCTGTGCCGGGTTAGCAGCCAGTGTGCAGTGAGACGTCGAGGACTATGGGGATTAGGCACTAAGCATGATGAATAGCCCGACTAAAAAGACATTCCTAGCCTTGTTTGTGGTCCGTGTTATTGTTAAGCCCAGCGTCCGCTATTCCACTTTTTCCCCAAGTTTTTCAGTCAATTAGTGGCGACTGGCGAGCCCTGCCATCCTTCTCTAAGGGGATCTGAAGGCTCGTTAGATGACATCACTGCATTGTTGCTCTCTTCGGGGACGAGCAGCAGATGAAAGTGAGACGGGGGGAAACCTGCATTCAATTCCGGGTGTTTGTCTAATGTCCCTGTGAAGTGCCATCGCCGCATTGTGAGAACGTTGAAAGGGGAGAGGATCTGATGGAAGACGGCCTGGTGGGCTGGATGTGTGTGAGCAGCAATGTGCGCAGGGAATAACACAGCTTCACCCAACACTGCCGCACGCACAGAAGCTTTGGGAACAGGATGTGCTTTATTTCGTATTGTTTTAGAGAGCTGGAGCAAAATTAGTTAAGCTGGTGGGACTTAGAAACTGGGCAGATGTTGTGATTTATGAAATATTCTCCTTGTTGTGCCTTAAAACCTTGCATCATATGTTCCTGCAAAACATGCCGAATGTCAACCTGACTAGCCTACCTGACTATTTATTTTCATCTTTAGCAAGTACAGAAAAATTGGCGTATGGCAGGTTGACAGTGTGTGTTCATCACCTGGTCGCCGGCTCCCAGCGCGTGGTCGGTCAGCAGGGGTCTGCACTGTATCGTGTACGGAGTGTTGTTGACGAGGATGGTCCTGTCCTCTATCTGTAGGATCTGGATGCCGTGTCTCACCACAGACGACACACAGAACTGACACAGCTACGGGGGGAAACAATAGTCGTTAAGTTGTCGGCCATAAAATGATGAAATTAAAAGATTCACATTTACTGGAGGGGATCTGGATATGATTGTCCAATGTGGTGAGACGAAGAGCTAATAAAGTTGATGCAGTGAAAAAAAAGAAAGGAAAAGATGAATCCAAAACTGTTTCAAGAAAAAAAAAAACATCAATCATTTGCTATCTGTTCAAAATCTACTCAAAAGTTTATATCACATTGTACTATAACATTCATCTGTGTTTTGGTATTAGAATGTGTTTAGACTAGTAAACTGTTCTTTTTTTTTATTACAGCTGGATTGTGGTAGAAAAACAGCTGAATGTGATTCATCACCAGAACATGTAAAAATGCATTCTGGAATATTACAACCCACTAAAAACCCGAGGAGTCCTGACCTAGATAATTCAGTAAACTTTTCTGCGGTGACGGCACGTTTGCATGGGCTCGAAACTGTCGCCCGTTGCCTCCCTCACCTTCTGTCTTCCAGGCAAGGCTCCCAGGGTGATGTCTGCCTCCACGTTCCCCTCCTCGTCCAGCGTCACCACCTCTGAGCCGGAGCCCTCCTTCCACCGAGGAGAAGTCAGGTCATGGACCAGTTTCAGTGCGGTGGACTTGTGGACCGTGTTGGTGTGGGCCCAGTAGATACCGATCTGGAAGGCTTCCTGCGTTGTGGGTTACAAGGGCGAATGGAGAGAGGGGGGGGGGGGGTTCAATTGGAAATCGAGAAAAGGGAGAAAGGAAACGGAGGTCAAACCACTGTCAGTCACGTCAGACACATTTCAGTATTAAAACTGACTGTATTTGATTGCATTTTGGAATCAGTCAAATGCTAGGGTCAGCTGTGGCTTCATTACCAACGACTCAGCCCAGATTCCCTGACAGTGTCCATGTTCCCTGCGTAGCTTTTCAACAGTCCTGGCAACTGGAGAGTACATCAAATCGAATCTGTCTCTCTCGGCTATGTCACGGATGCTTGAGTGACATCTGCTTCAGCATCATGAGCTCATGAGAGTCGCAGCAGAGACTTCAGAGCCCCCTCTCCACTTGTTGTTCAATGATTAATAGCAGGGATGCTATGGAAACAATGCTTTATTTATTTCTATTTCACAGCCTATTACACATTTACCACTTTTCATTTTGTTTCTTTGTGCCGACCCGCATCTGCACTTGTTCTTTGATATGTTGCCTTTCCGCTTGGCCCTGGGTTAGTGGTGGAGAAATCTGTGTGTGTGTGTGTGTGTGTGTCTGTGTTGTGTTCCACAGAGGGAAAACCATCTGCAGACCTCTTCCTCTGATCTCAGAAACCAGCGCAAAGAAATGCCTACAGTATATGGTGACTTGGCTGCAGATAAATACTTAGGCAGGGAATATTGTTGTAATGCAGCTCTGGTGAATGATCCCAGGTTTTGTTTTGGATTAGTCACGTTTGAAATGAAAAAGAGCTGGTTTCCAACTGAGGGGGCTGAAAAGAAATACTTCCATGTCTCAAGTCTAAAAATAAGACATATCTTTAGTGCAAACTGTAATATGAAGATATCTGTAGATCATGAAGCAACTAAGAACTGGACAGTGAACAGCGTGTTAATGTTTTCTAGTTGTACTGTTAAAATATTGTCCAGATTGGAAAAATTGGAAAAATGAAATGTATGAAATCAGTGAAACTGTATAAACCTTTTACATATGAAGTTAAGCTCACGTATCCTGAGGAGCACGACTCAACCTGTGCTGTATAATGTCTTCTGTGCATCTGCAAGGCCTCAGTGGCTGCGTCACTTGCAGGATGCATGTACGGTAGATGGTATCGTACTGTACCTTGAAGTTGGGCGGTACGATGACTTTGCCGGCTGGTATCTGGAGTACAATGGTCTCCCCCTCAAAAAGCCAGAGGTCCCATTGGGAGTGGTTGGCCAGCAGCGCCCAGGGCAGCAGCTCCACCAGCAGAGAGTTCAGGCCCGGTTTCCAGCAGGACAGTTTCACCTGCATGGGACTGTCCCACTGGGCAAGGGGCTCCAGCACAGACCTGCGGGAAAACAAATGACCATGGAAGTCACCCGAATACCAGCAGAACAATTCTCTAGCACTGCAGGTATACTGTATATAACACAAATAGCAAAAAAGAAACACAGAGCTAAGAAACACAAACTAACTCATGTCTGTCACATGTTCAATTGTGCTAATTGATTTAAAAAAGGAAGGATATCCAGAGACCTCATAGTTGCCAGTGGATGAAGGAGATGTTGTGCAGTTAGAGTTTCATTGAATGTTTTTTTTACGAGATGTGGATGTTAAATGTTGGGAGTGACTTGAAGATATAAATGCCTATGATCAATGGTTTGGTGCAACCAGCATTACTATTAGTACTTTGTCTTACAATAAGAGAAACGTGGTTGTGAATATATGATGACGACCGGATTGATTACCACCTACTTGAATACATTTATTGTTGTTTATGTTTATGTCTATAGAGTATATTGTACTTATTCATATCCAATATTATACGTGTTAAGTTTGGGAGTAATGTGTTCTTGGGGATAAGAGGGAGTTTTTTTTTTGTAAATGTTTGCTCTGTTTATTGAAAATAAACAAAAAGCCAATAAAAAGATGAATGCATTCACTAAAGCCAGTGGAAGCTTTGTCTTTACACTAAAACAGTCTCCGCTGCGGTCCAGACCAGACGACAGACAAGCTGAACAAACTCGGGCTGTTTGTATATATACAGTATGAGCTTTGGCAGCAGGACTTTGGGCGACACCGCAGACATACATCTATAATGACATGTACATATAGACAGAGCGGCAGACACCCAGCTACCTGTAATGCATTATTGATAAACACATTGTCAGATCCGCCTGGTGATGAACTTGTTCCTGCTCAATCCCCAGGATCTCTACCATGTCCCTGTTTGCTCTGGTCCTCACACACTGCTGGACGCCCAGCCGCCTTGAACAGGTATTTAAATGTGTCATATGTATAGACAAACAAAATCCTTAGACTGTAATAATATGCAGAACGCCGACTAAAAAGTCCCACGAGCTCAACAAATCCCCCGGAAAGAAACTGCGTGTGAATCGGTTGTGCAACACAAACAGAGGGAGGACACACACGTGGGCGCGCCGCGCCGCGGACAGACAGGCCCGGCAGACAGAAACAACGCCACCATCTTTTCCACCCAACTACTGACACAGCGGTCATCTCACGGCAATCGTGGTCCCGTGAGCCCCAAACAGCGCCGAGTGCCGGAGGCGGAGAGCCAAACAAACAGTTCCCCCAGACACACTCAGGAGTTCAAAGACGACCCAGTCCTCCCGTCCCCCCCGAGGCCGCGTCAACTCTGCTCAACCTGCCGCCTCCGACTCGTCACACACAGACGTCCTGCTGACACACGGGACCACAGCCACTGTGGAGGGTTGTTCTTTGCCAGTTACTGCGTGTCTGTGTGTGTGTGCGTGTGTGTGTGTGTGTGCGTGCGTGCGTGCGTGCGTGTGTGTGTGTGGTGAAGCAGTCCACTGACCTCAGGGCTGAGGGCAGTAAAGTGCAGGGCTCATTAATCACGTTACAAGCCTCACACTAAAGGTAATTGAAAGAAATGCGCTCAGCAGCTTCTGTCAAAACCTGCCAACTCTGGAGCCGAGCGTTTCAGAAGTGTGAAGGCTGGGGGGGGGGGGGGGGGGGGGGGGGGGCTCACCCCAACTCAAACCATTACAAGATGTTTGTTTAATGATTGCGGAGGTGCCTTGCTGCCACTTAAGGAAAATCCAGCAGAGAAAGAAAAATAACATTTACCACTTTCAACTTCCCCCCCGTCCCTTTAAGACACAACATTTACACACTCCTCTGCCAAGGAGCTCGTTGGGTTTGGTTCCTCCGCTGTGCCACAGGAGACTGAGCAGCCTCCGGACAGCAGACTGAGTCACTGTTATCAACATCGAGGAAAAAAGAAATACACAAATTAAACTGTGGGTTCCACTCGCTGTCCAACTTCTGAGTATGTTGAGAGATAGTGATCAGCGCCATTAATCCTTTAATAACACTTTTCTGTGACATTCTTTTTCCCTTTTGCTCCTTCACGTTAAGTAGCAGATTTCTGGGGTTTTTGCCACTTTCCGGGACGGGAAATGTGCCCTGGCCTTTTTCTGTCTCACAGGGAAGAGCGAGGCCCGACGCCCGACAGCAGAGTGTCTCACGTCCAAAGGTGAACAATGCATATTGGTAGCGTGCGTATGTCACATAACGTTATGAGTGTGTGCACATGTGCTGGGCAACAAGTCTGCGTGTGTGTGTGTGTGTGTGTGTGTGTGTGTTTGTGTTTGTGTATATGTATAGAGAGCTGAGAAACCCAGGCAACCACAGGCAGGCATATGGCTCTCTTTGTAAGTCGGAGGCTGTGGGAGAGCATGTGGCTACGTCTTCTACCGCTGCTATCAAGATGTGATTGCCTTGTGACAAAAGATGTGTCCCGTGAGTGACGTGTGTGGAGGGATTCACATGTGTGTGCTGCCCGACAGTGTACGTAAACTCATGCATGGGTCACATACTGTATACACAGATACACACGCACACATATATATATATATATATAAATATACATATACAGTATAAACACTGTACGTTCTGTAAACCTGTGCCAAGTTTTAACTGAACGCAAGGCCCCTGTGTGTGACTGTGTGAGAACGTGGACTTGTGACAGACTGCTAGTGTCTGATGCATGGCTCTGCATTGTCTTTGCACTAAACCGTTTTATGATGTGAACAAAGAGTCAGCAATAAAGAGAAGCCTCCCTCATGAAAGGCTCGCTTGCTTTGCGGAGAGACGCTGTAAGAAGCTTATTATTTATTAAAAAAGAGACCATACTGGTGGGCCTCGATGGAATCTGTGTTATGAAATGGCAACAGCCAGATGTACTTTCCACAGAAGTGTTATAGTAAAGATGAAAAAGAATTCTACATGTTGACTTGTTGCAGAGGATCAAGTGGGGCCATGGTGTCCTGCTGGGTTTATGGCTCATGCACTCATGATGTTGTGAGTGTGAATTTGGCTCAGAGCTATGGACATTATTTCCATAATAACACTCTTATATTATACTCTGCTTTGTTTCAGCCTTATTATCCCTCGCAGGTCGGGAGGTTAAACACGCTCTGTGAGATTTGTCTCGAAGCACATTCAAGGTAAAGGTGCAAAATGCTTATACTTGGACTAAATACATTAGCATTCCCCCTCATTCCTTGTACAAGGTGTACCTGTCAGCGTCCCTGGTGAGGTAGGGCCACGGTGGCTCAGTGGACGTCTTCGGACCGTAGAAGTCGGCCAAGACGTCTTTCAGATTGTCCTCGTTTCCGGTTTTATTTGCTATCTGTTTGATCAGGTTGGTGGAGATTGGCACAGCACACTGGGAGGCATCCTCGTCTTCCCTGAGGGGCAGAACACAATCACAAAATGATTCAAAAAAGAAAATGTCTCTGACAAGACCTGTCTGCGTCTGGTGCATGCTCTTATTTGTCTGTGTGGGGGAAATGAGACACTTCACAGGAGACTTTTTTTGATTTCACTTTCATGTCTGTCTGTGTGTCTGTGTGTGTGTTTGTGTGTGTGTGTACACAATCATAAAGAAAACACATGGACGGGTTTTCACCAAACTTGGTGGTAATGTTGCTTGGAAATGTTACGAAAAAATCGTATCCTTTGATTTCCTCCTCTGGTGGACGGTGTGATTAGAGATTGCTTGAAATGAAAACCTGCCCACTTGTAGCATAGTAAAGGCCCATGATTAGAGCCACCGCTGTATGTTTAGTCAGCACATCTGACTTGGAAGCATGTTTACTTATCGGACGCCAGAAACAATTCAAATATACTTTTTATTTCGCGACAGAACAATAAAGACATCTCTCGACAGCAGATGACTATTCCCATTGTTCTGCTCAGAACTTTTAAACTGACCTCTGGTTAAACTCTGCTTTTACCCCGAAACTGTGATCAGCTTGAATCTGCCTTTTGTTTGGGACTTCTTCTTCCAGACATGCTGTCTTGACTTACAAAGTGATTCACAAAGATCATAGGAAAAGCTAAACGCCACTAAATAATCCTATTGGATACCTCAGCCCCAGACACTGGTCAATTATGTCTTCACAACAAGGAGAGAAAGAAAACAATCCAAACACTGCAATGGCTTCTTCTTTTTCACCAGACAGCAACCAGAGAAGTAGTTTATTAATAGAGCCCATTGTGCTATAAAAGGAACACAGGGGCTGTTGCTTATGGATCCGGGGCGAGACAGAGGAGAGGGACAAGGCGCTGACAGGAAGCTTTTCATCCAGAGTAGTTCCTGAGGGGGGAGACTGGAAGAGGCTTCTGATTGTAACCCTCAGCTCTCTAATGTGGTGGCCAATATGAGGAGAGCAGGACACAACGGTTCTGGTTAAGACTCGTCTGTGTCTCTTGTGTCGCAGACCACAGCTATGCTCTCTACCTCGTCCATTAGCGGCCGCAACTATGTGTAATTACAGGAAGGAAAGACGAGCTGCTGACCAGCGAACATTCAGGATTGGATCCGTCCCAGAGCTTCGGTGGTGGCTGGGGGTCGGGGTGGCTTTCCGTGTCCGCGCACAAAAATATGTACGTGTGTGAAGGTACGTTTACAATCGTGGCGTAGAGTGTGCGCTCGTGAGGACGGAGAGGGATGACGAGGGAGGGATCGAGTTGGGCGGCCAAGGAAGGGGAGTATGTACGTCTGTGCTCCGGGGCGGATCGTAAACACGAGGAGTGTTGTGGTTTCAATCCAGAGAGACAAGACACGTAGTTTCTGTGTGTGCATGAAGGGGCCAAGTGTATTCCCAGTCACTGTATGGCCCCTGTGGTTCTTTTATGGCAGCTGAAGTCAAAACAAACTTTGTGACCATGATATCTAAACACACAACAGTATCTCAGGGGGAGCCAATTACACGTTAACTCTGTTTACTCCACATCGCCACCAGTTGCTACCAAAGGGACGACTTGTCTTCCACGGATTTGCATACAACAACATAAATTACAGATAGCAAATACAGTAGGAGAAACAACAGTACAGTATGTACATGTGGTAGTTATTTCCTCCGGGGCCATCCACAGTGAAACATAAACACTCATGTTACTGAGAGACACTTTGGACCATAACATCTGTCATTTATACTGCGCGTGCGAGACACGACACATGAAGTGTAGCTGTGATGGTATTACACTATAGAACCTACACATGACTTACAGACGCATGACATTTGTTTTACGGGCAAATTTTGATGCAAGCAAACATTTTGACACTTGACGCAGCTTACCAGAGGCCCACAATAATGAACTGCACGAAGAGCCGTCTCTCACAGGAGGATATGGATAATATGAGAAAGTGAGAACACACACTGACACACAGCGACAGTGATGTATGTGACAGACTCTGCCCATGATGAAGTGACGACTGTCACACTTATGTTGGCACATAGCTAACCAGGACAATGACAGACGCAGGCCACACACAGACTCCGTGACACATGTGCAGACACACTACTCATCCACCCACGCAAACATGTGTGCGCACACACATCCTCTCTCCACACACACACACACGCATTCAGACACGTGCACACAGCACACACACAGAAATATGGAGCCCATGCATGCAGGGCCAAAAACCTGCTCTGTGTTAGGGCCCTGTATCTAAATGAGGTGTAATTACAGTCCGGCCTGACATGCTGGAAATGGAGCGGTGTCTCGGCTGCTGCCAAGGCGGCTTCCTGTTCCACTAAAATGTGCCTGGATCCCCCTGGATCATATCTTCATGTTCCCTCAAAGAAAACCAGAATGTGGTGTGAGACACTCCTAAGTAGGTGTCTCTCCATCGTCTTTAAATGGAGGCATAAAAAACCCCATTACGTCAGAGTCCGACTCTGTTCTGTGCAGCAGTATGAGCTGGATGCTTATGGCGTAATATGCTGTAACACTGCTATTGAAAGATGTAAATGTACCATCAAAGAGACAGGCTGGAGAGAGAAGATGAAGGTCTGTCTCCATTATGAGGAGAGATCCTGAGTTTTGTTAATAAATCATTTGTGTACTTGGTTTTGCAGGGGAGATAATTATCTGATTATTAAGATCTACCTTGCATTTAAAGGCATTGGAATGTTTTACATGATATTGTCCTCAAAGCTCAAAAAAGATATTGCCAAAAGCGTTTAAATTATTATAATTCTTTTTGACCTGGCCTGGAACGTGAGATGGTGGGTGAGGTCAGCCTCGGTGTTCAGCAGCGGCTCCTGGAGGCCCTGTCCCTGTATCAGCTGGCTCTCTCTCAGTCCCAGACTCCGCTTCTCTATGTGGATGATCACCGGATCTGGCAAGTGGCTCCTCATGACGAACAGTGGACTGAAGACCACCTGAAACACGATGTGTCGATGAAGAACCATCATCAGTGAGAGTATAAATATTTAAACTGAAAGGGATAGTTATATAGGTGAATGTGATAATAATCTCAGATGTTGAATTATTTTGCTGCCATTGTTTTTCTGGGGGTAAGTAATTAATTCAAGCTTTTTTAATAAAATACACTGGGGTTCAATATGTAACACGTTAACACAAACCTTAACTTTGCCAACAATAAGGAAATGAATGCAGTGTGTGTGTGTGTGTGTGTGTGTGTGTGTGTGTGTGAAGGATACTCACTACTCTCTGTTGCATGTGTGAGTCTGGTTCAATGGTGATGAGCGTACACCACACGTAGAGCAAAGAACCACTGGAACACGGCACCTGGAAGGAGACAGTCAGGCTGTTATCGATCTCCATAATTATCAATTCAAGCGTCCGATTTCAAACCTTTCGACAAAAGGTATTTTAAAGAAGTCGTACTGTTTCCAGTACATCTCATATCTTACCATTATTACAAAAGGGCTAACAGGAGAAAGACGGACGAGGGGCGCTGAGGGGAAACCTCTTTGTGCTCTCGTTTGTGGTCAGAATATAAAATATGGATATCTAATGCCTCTCAGTCACAGGATGTTTATTGCCTCCATCAGTGACAAATTATCATGTTTTGTTCTATAAAACCTTTTTTTTTTGGGGGGGGGGGGAGACTTCTACCAGTAGTTAAAGTTAAGTCTCCCATAAAGCCTGTAACACATTGTAATGGCCGGCGCAACTGACAACTGTTAGTGCTAGATAATGGGCCATTACAGGCAGTTAAATCTAGGCATGATTTAAAGGCTGAGAATATGCCCACGGACGGCTGAGTGCCCTTAATGCGTCGCTGGTGTTTGTCCTGTTCACTCGTCTGTCCTCATTAGAGCCTTGTGGCACGGAACAAGTGGTCTAGTTTATGACCCACTGGGGACTTCATTTAGTAGTGGGGACAAAAGAGTGAGAGAAAAAGAGACCGAGCGAATATGCAATCCCCTGCAAAAACAGACTTTTTTGGGATGAGGGAGTGAACCTTTGGCAACAATGCTCGCTCACTCTCTAACCCTGATTCACTTTAAAAACATCCACGGCTGGGATAAGGTCATAATGACCTGATGAGGGCATAACATGGCGAACACAGGAGATGGGGAGGATGAAGGTGAGATGTGAGGGAGGGGAGTTGCTCCAGATGAAGTACTGATGCAGAGAACCAGACGACAGAAGAGAAAGGAAACAGACATCGATAAGAGGAGAGAGTCAGAGATTGGAACAGGTGGACGAGCTGGAATGCCAGAGGATGAAATAAATAAAGAGGATGTGCTAATAACTACAAGATAGATGGGTGAGCCAGTGTGTGGGCGAGAGAGTACAAAAAAAAGGGAGAGAAACAAGAGAGTGAAATAGGAAGCAGACAGAGATAGAGAGATCTAAGGACCCAGCTACTAGTCCAGGCAGCTCTCCCATTTGGAGCCAAGCCTCCATATGTGTAATGAATGGCTGAGCGGAGGGGAAGGGATAACAGCAGAGGTTGGAGAGGACTCAGAGATGTTCAGACCCGCACAGAAGCCGGAGCTGTAAAATGGCTCGCCGTTAACAACATGGGGCTTACAGTACGACGGACGGAGACCAAGAGAAAGAGACACGGACACAAGGAGCGAGATATAAGAGCGGAAACAGCAAAGACGTCAGATCGTCTGGCGCGAGTCCAGCGGTGTGAAAATGTCTTCAAAGACTCTGCCCACATATCAGCTAGTGTTTGGTTATGGTAAGCGTTGTTATGAGAGAGCATAAACTGTATTTTCTACCTCTCAACATGGTTGGTTTATGGCTCGGAGGGCCTTTGTACGCCTATCTGAGGGGAAGATCTCAATCTGTTCTCCAACAGTGAGTAGCAACATGCAGGCTTTGCCACTGTGGCCACCCAGGAGAAGAGGATCCGGTCACACTTGGTGGTCTTGTCACCAGTTCCAAACATGTGTGTGCGAATAGAGAGCTGGCTGGAAGTGGTGCTGTGTGCAACGTGTGCGTCTACCTGTGTTCGTCTGGGTGGCACATTCAGCTTCCAATTTGGACAATGGACCCCAAAACTCTGGAGCCGCAGCAGACTACACGCATGTGTTCATGGTTAGGAGATCTGATTCTGAGATTGATTCACAGATCACAAACCGCCTGAACTCTAATTCCACAAGCTTTTAATCTCTCGTGCTAATATCAACAAAGGCAGACATTTTTTCCGTTGCTTTACAAATTGCTGATGGTCATCGAAGAGGAAGGACAATGAGGCTTGTCAAGAGCTGTACAAATCAAACTCTTCTTATCTTAAATATCATTTGAAAAAACTAATGTAGCCAATAACCAACAGCAAAAAGTATAAAGTCAGGAAACGGCCCTAAACAGGCACCAGCTCAGTCTGGTCATGGAAATTTGTTCCAGTGCCGAACAGGTCACGCTGCACGTCCTCAGTAAAAGTCTCTTTATGTCGACGTACCTGCACGACAGAGCTGCTGCTCCCTCTGCTCCTCCTCTCCAGCTGAACGTCCTGGGACCAGTCTTCGTCTCCGCGGGCCCGCACGCACAGCTCCGTCATCTCGGCGTCCTCCAGCACGTAGGACGGCAACTTGGCGCCCGCCTCCAGGCAGTCGCAGTGTTCCCGGACCACCGTCTGACTGTCAGGCCCCACGTAGTGCTGCACCACTCGCAGCTCAATGTCCTGGGTCAGGTAGCTGCACATCACCTGCCGCCCACAGATTATCACCTGGAGCAGAAGACAAAAGAGGAGAATCACTGCAATTGACAATATAGACACTGAGCCTTGACTGAAGATGTTCTGTTGCCTGCGACCTTAAACCTCTCAAAGGTACTAATCTGCTTCTTTTCTCTTTCTTTATCATTGTGACGTGAATAACTTTGGGGTATTGAAAGTCAATCGAAGGTGCCAGTACCAGCCCTCCTGCCTCCCGCGGGCAGCAGTGTGTGAACCGTGTGTGTGTGTGTGTGTGTGTGTGTGTGTGCACATGGTATTTATATCGAGGTCAACACGAGGTGCTAATACCAATGATAACGGGGCCATCACATGATGAGATCATCTCAACAGAGTCTGAGAGGGAAGCAGTGTGTGACACGGCATGAACCCTCGCGCCCAAAGAAACACAAGACCAGGCTCTGGGTTGTGAACTGCATGTGACCAACGCTCATATCGTATCACCAGCTCCAATGGGAACAAGATGTGACCAAAAGTTAGGGACAGGCAGAGGAAGGAATGTGAGAAGCCGAGTCTGTTTTGTCTGGAGGGCGAGAGGGTGACATGTACCACACTTGACATTGTTTATATAACAAAGTGTCACCGCCATAATCTGATGGCATCTCTATATCTTCAGGAATAAAGCAACTCTTTGCCTTCTATTTCTTGGCAGAGTCCTAGCATTATTCACCACTATTCTTGGCGTTAAAGAGGGGAACGCGGCTGGTTCACGGTCTGGTTTAAGCTGGTTTATGATTTCCTGTAATCTTCTTCGGGAATCGATGTGGGATATTGCATTTTTTGGACGGCCTCAAGCTCATAATCTAATGTTTTTAGTGCTATGAAACAGATTGCAAAAAAACAAGACAAAAATCCAACACTGGCTGTTGTTAGCTGCGCCACTTCGACATCATAACAGAGTGGAAAACAAAAACTGGATATTAAAAAGTGCTCATCCGTAAAAACGAGTGCTGGGAAACGGGCCAGACTTCGGTCGCAGCAGTCGACAGGCAGAACGCAGCGAACGCTGTGCTGCTTCCTCCGTGGTAACGAACCATTCACAAGACATTTTACAGGTTCGCAGCAAGATGAACTGCAGGATCCCTGAAGTGTTGCTGATGTTGAAAGCGTTGGTTCCTCCTGCGGTTCATGTGCACCACAAATGTTCACTTGCTAATGAAAAAGGTTGGCAGTAGTGTAAGTGTTATGCTTCGGATTGGGATTTTTTTTAAATTCAATTTGAGCTGTTTAACAGACAAAATGAGGGTTAATAATGAAAATAAAAGCTTTTTAACAGTTAATACCAAACATGACAACCAAGCAAAGTACATCTGTTGCTGAAGACGGTGAGATGAGGACGAATTCCCCAGAAACACCCAGTGAATTATTTTTTTTGTGATCTTAGAGCAGCTGTATTAATTTAATATTTATGTATTATATCTAAAATACAGAAATTAATGTAATGTAGCAGATACATTTTAACAGAATACAAAAAACATAAAGGTTGTGTGATGATGGTAACAGGGTGAAGAAAGTAACTTATTTTCTGTAACATATATTTCAAAGGGACAGTACCTGTTTCTGGACTCCACTGAGCTGCAGCACCTTGATGATGAGCGAGGCGGTGCGCCCTTTGTACTGAATGGTCCTCAGCAGAGTCCCCACGTTGTCCACGCTGAAGGCCTCCGACCAGCGCCAGTTCCCCCAGCCCTCGATGCAGATGTGCAGCAGCTGCAGGACAGGACGCACGCACGCACACACACACGCACACACACACACACACACACACACACACACACACGAACAGAGACAGAGGACACCTCGGAGGTTAGTCGTCCTGCCCTTTATTTATCCCTGAGCAAAAGGGCATGTATACAACGAGGTTCTTTGTTTGGAAGTTTTTTGGGAAATGGGGCAGACGAACAACAAAGACGGTGTTTACTGGTGCTGAACAGGCCCGCTGCTGCTGCTGCTGCTGCTGCTGCTGCTGCTGCTGCTGCTGCGAGTCGAAATGGAAGGTTACACACAATAAACTGACTGGTGGAAAACAGCTGATGTGGAAGCTCATTATGGCCGCATGTGTGTGTGTGTGTGTGTGTGTGTGTTTACTTGTGCGGTTGGATGTGGAGGGCTCTGTGCTCCACACGTCTAAATAAGAGGCAGATAGTTTGGCTCTCAACCTCTTTTCTCAGCTTTGCATCCATCACTTCATTGTGGAGCACGTCCATGTGTGCGGCTAAACACACAGACCCAGGAGGACAGCGATAAACAGACACCGTCCCGTCTTTTTGACGTTCAAACAACTTCACAGTGGCGACAGTGACAATTCACCGAGCATTTTCCACGTAGCGTGGTGCCACGGCGAGGCAGGACATGAAGATCACTACATCTACAGTATATCTGCAGAGGGTTGTACACCAGTGTTGAACTTGCTTCCTCCATTACACAATGCACACGATGCAAAACTCTGACTTAGCTTGAAATACAGTATAATGAAGTGCATATTGCTCGAGGCTCCCTCCACCTGAACCCGCCCACAGAATGTGCAGCACAAAAAGACAAATATAAGTCCGCTTCTGTCTACGCGACGCTGAGCTCTACACGACCAGGAAACTCATTTGTCAAACAATGTGAGAGCTGTTATTAGATTACGGTCACAATACGAGCAGAATCATAAATATGAGGGAGGGATCTGAAGCGCTCTGCCTTCCCGAGGCGGCGTGGTCGACCTTTCGACTCCGAGGAGAGGGGAGAGGATGGGAAGACAAAAGAGCAGCGTATGTGACCGAAAGAGTCTAGAAAGATAAGGGGCGACAAGGGGGTCAGTGGAGGGACACGTTGGATATTCTCCCTAAGGAGCAGTAACTACACTGAAACACAGAGATTCATTTTTGAAGATTCGCGCTTTGACTTATCGCTCGACTGTGCACCAGAAACATTTAGCCGATCTGTCAAAAGAAAAATAAATGACTCCTGAGGTCAAAGGGCGTGTGGGGAGGGGGTTCTCTCCGCTGCGGTCTCTCCTCACTGTTTGAAGGCAGATTTCTTTACAATAACATTCTTAATCGAAGCCTGAATCCACTTTAAAATAGAAAAAGATAATCCCTCCTCCCCGTTGACTGAGTGGAAATTACATAATTCCTCCGATCACCCGCTCAGTGGACGTAGTCACCGAGGAAAGCGGCAGCAGGGTGTAAACAGCCAGGTTGCACAAGTTAAGGTTAATCCGAGGGCGGAGAACCAGCGTGTGCATGACGCACCGAAGCAGCACGAGCATCATAATCAAGAGCAGGTCAGATCGAGGCGGTTTGGGAAAAATATTATAATATGGAATATCGTGCCATTGCTGCTCTCAGTCTCTGTACAAGTGACCCGGCGCGTCTTGATGATGCCTCATGGGTCGAGTGGGACTGGATGGGCGTTAATTATGTTCCTCTCTGCTGTGCCTCAACACCATCTGTGGACCGATCTGTTATTGTAACACTTCTCTCTCCTTTAACCCCTCGACCCTTCCCCCTTCTACTCTATCATGCCTGTGGCTAAACTCGACCTTTAAGTGACAAGTCATAATAATGTCTCCGCTCAAACTTCAAACCGCGACTGCCGTGCTCGTTTTAAATCATCACTGTTCTGACTCAGGCAGTGGAAGAAAAAAGTGAAAAGAGAAGAAGACAGCAGTGACACAGATGAACTGGACACGTAGGACGATAAGAATGAAAACGGAGAGGCTGCTCTGCCTCTGCGAGATTCATCCAACTATGACACGAGACAACCCCGTCAGCCACATGTGGTAGTTTAATGCACATGGATTAAGAGCTTTCAACTGAAAATGCAGCTTTACCAGACGAAATGTTAATGAGGCTTGATCTGTCAATAAATGATCTCCGAGGTGGGTTCAGGTAGGATATGTGTCACGTTATACAGAACTGACATATTGTGGATACAATAGCAAATGAATAACAAATAACTGGCTTGTCAAATGACAAACAATAAATTACTGGCAGCGCTAATTACATTTTTCTCTTGGTGTTTCATTTTGTTTGTCCACTAAGTTGCTAAGAAACTATAATCACATCTGGTCTCTGAACTGAAGATCTCGGATCTCAGGAAACAAAATAATGAAATATTACCCCCCCTCAAGGCTTTTACGTGAGAGTTAAGTCTAAAGTTGCCTCTACTGTACAAAGGCTTGACAAAACTGGACTGAAATCAAGCCGCACAAAATAACACTTTCATGGATATCAGTCTCCTAAATATGACTGACGACCATCCATCAAATGGAAAAGAGACAGAATAAGTGTCAATTTTCTAAGAATCAAAGGCAACTTCTTTACTTTGATAAACACGGGGAATTTAATATATGATTGAATTTTCTTAGGCTGCCCGAAACAGGAAATGGAATCAGCAGTGCGCCGCCATAAAGTGTCCCCTGTCGGTTGCTCACTTGGTTTCGGTTTGCAGCTTTACCACCAGATGCCGCCAGAAAATTAAAAAAATGACACACTTGGGCTTTAAGTATTATTCTAACCCCCCCCCCCCCCCCCCCCCCCCCCCACTGAGTTGAAAATGTTTTGTCCAAAACCAACTATAGAGCCACATCCGTCAAATAAAGATTATTTTCCAAGTTGGGTATTGAGTGTGAAAGAAATGTGAAATTAAAATCTCAATCTCTCTTTGTCTCCCTCAATGCCCCAAGGGGAGGGAGCCTGTGATTATGGCTGGCCGACAGTGGACACTCAGCTTCCAGCACATTACTGGGCTCCGGTTCTGGTACCAGAGCGTTCCGCTGAGGGACGATTAAACTGATGTGATTGTAACTGTACAGGCATTTTCCCTCTGTGACTGAATTGTACCATATATTATCTGTTATCTGTTTTCGCTGATAGAGAACATTTGGCCAGCACCGTGTCGTACTGCTGCTTTTCCAATAACAACTCTGGCCCCGAGCACTGACATTCATCCACATTCTTGGGATGTAACTTGACCAATGCTGTTGATATATCAATAAAACGCTTTGGTCAAACATATTTTCCACTCATTAATATAATCAAACCGCGATCGTTCATCCCAATTTCTTTAGAAATGACTACAAGTCACTGATATGGCTTTTTTTTGTTTGACGGAACATCCCTGCCATGTATCATCGTGAAGGTTTACTATGACATGTTTGTGCAAATACACTAATATAACTAGGCTACAGATGATTCATCGCAGTTCCATGTAGATGAATCATCCGAGAGATTTGAAACGGACCCGTCTATTCCTGCTTGAACGGAAATAACTGCATTCCTCTCTAGTCTAACGTCCGCAGGCCGACAGCAGAACCACGTCATCACATGGGGCTCACCCGCCCTGTAGTGGTGGGACATGGCGGTGATGAAAAGTGTACTTTGATATGGTTTGTAAATTACCAAATTACCGCTGGGTTTATTATGTATTGCTGAATGTTGAGCACATGCTGAGGCTTCAACATATATTTTCAAATCAAAGACCCCGTTGATTCTGTGACCTGTAACCTTAGACATAACAACGAACACCTGTCTATTACACCAAATATCAGAGGGTCAGGATGATGACGACGACGACGTTCAAATCCACACGGATCACCTCGTGGACCATGTATGCTCAGATTTGCCAGTTGCTGTGGAAACGAAATGCAAAACCCAAACACGGGGACTGACACATTCAGAAAACGGTGCTAACTTCTGAGAATCACCATTTCTCCTCGCCTAGCCACCCGTGGGTAGAGATGTAACATCCGCCGTCTGGACCATTGCTTAATCCTGTCCCGGGAGAAAATAATTCGCAACAAGGTTTTCCTGTGACGGTGGAAAGGTCAAAACCCGACGCTATGACTATAAACTTCCAGGCAACCTGAGTCAATACCTCATCCACATGGCAAGCACTCATGTTTTTGATTTGAAAATGCTGATGTCAGCACAAGCAGAGATGGACAGGACATAAAAACTCTGTTTGTTTCCTCTCCAGTCGCTGCTCTCCTGCAGACAGAACAAGTCGCTCCTGCCACTGTGACCGCTGTCTGTCTTCTGTCCTCTCGCAGGAATGTGCCCGGGCACAGACACACAGCACACATCAAGTGTCTGTCCGCAGTGGAGAGATGTAATCAGAATTCCTGGATGCCGCACAGACGTGCCGAAGACAAAGCCACAGTGGTCGTCGGTCGCCTACCCATTACGACCATTCCTTCATTCCATCTCACTCAGACTATAATCGGGGGATTTGAGACACGGGGACACGGAGCAGAGGTATAAACAACACCCAGAGTTTTTTTCACTCTAGTTTCCAAAACAGGCTCCAAGAGGCTGCGGCAAAGTCTTTGAGGGCGGATGACCCCAATAAGTGAGTTTTACATCTAAATGAAACATTCTGAGGCTCGAAACATAAAACAAAAGATTAATATGAATATGAAAATGATGTCTTTAGTCTGTCAAGCCTGTGTACAGCCCATCTTATTTCATTTCTATCTGGGCACAGATGAGAACAGACGCTCGTCTTGTCCGGTGAAGCGTCTTTGGGACCAGGGAGCTAGACACCCAACAGATGAGAAACAGGTTTTTACGCTCAGACAAAAACACTAAGTGATATGGATTTGGAAAGAAAAGAAAAGACAGAAGTAGGCAAAGTTGAAGATGCATGTGAAATGATTTTTAAAGATAGAACCAGAGAGACACAACAGCATCCCTGCCAGGGCAGTGAGGGCTGACCCCATGTAACATGAAGGAACTATGGTGGTTTCTGCAGCTGTCTGCAGAGCTTCTCTCCTCCTCGGCTCCCTCTGCCTGACAAAGGAAGCGACGCAGTGCGACATCAAAGTCCACATTTGCAAGTCTAAGCAGCGGTTTGGAGAGCTGGAAGAAAGGTACTGAGGGAAGGCATTGTGTGTGTCCGTGGTCGACGGAGGAGACGTTGGAGAGGTTTGTGCCCGACTAACATTGTTCCACAGTCCCCCCCCCCCCTGGCTTCTACCGAGACATCTCAGGGCCTCGAGAGCGGCCGGAGATGCAGATGCGGCAAGTGTTTGCACCGAATGAAGGGAGCTGACAAAAGGAATACTGTCTGAGAGCAGAGAGGGTTGAAAACCACACGGCGGGGGAACGACGGGGTCGGTAGCCGAGGAACCTGGGAAGGAAAGAGACCTCAAAAAAACAAAGTCTGCCTCCGGGCTTCTGTAGCAAAATACAAGATATGTATTGTAACACGATGCACACACACGGTGCACTGCACACACTAAGAGTTTATCCAGTACACACAGCCACACAGTTTGACCCGCAGCATGTCTTAACTTACATCCATCCAAACATCCATCCTCTCTCTGGGTGCTTATTCCTGTCCAGGGTCACATGACACTGTATCTCATCCCAGTATGGTCTTGATCACCAGCCGACTAGACAAAGGCAGACCTCAGCTACCTCAGCTGCGACCACAAATAGAGTGTCTCTTTAAAACCAGTGGCTGTGGGGCGACTGCAGTTTAACTCAGACAACATGAACGCAGTTGATGTCTCCACTGGTTTTTGACAATGCAACGTAGCACTTCACGTCAGAGAGGCAATTGCTCCACGACAAGTCAAACACCAGCTCAAACGTTGAACTAACGTTAAAACTTAATGCAGCAGCAGTTAGCCTATAGAGATAAATCGTTTTGTTTCTCTGCCTCCTACTTGTGTGCCGGTGAAGTTTGTGCCCCCGAAAGATCCTCCTGGGTTCCAGGTATGTCATGTGACCTGTACTAGGACCGGTCCCTGTGCCGCTCCTGTGGGAGAGGTCATGAAGCACCAAGGTGCTCTCCATGGTGCTGAACCCAGGGCAGCACCAATGGAACCACAATGCTCGCAGATTCTTCACCAAACAGATATACAATAACGACAATAGTTATTCAGGTATGACCTTATCAGTCACGTGTATCCAAAATGTTCTGGTTCTTAAAATACAGTGGGAACCCAAGGCAGAAAACCAGAGGGGTCATTACATGCCCATGGTGGACCAAAAACAACCTCCACCTGAATTTGGGCGGCAACTAATGGTTATTTTCATGATCTATTAATCTGACGATTATTTTCTCGATTAATCATATTTTTTGTTAAAAAAAAATAAAAAAATATCGATCTTGTTTCCCAAAATTTCATTCTGATGTTTTGTTTTGTCCACACACCAAAGATATTCAGTTTACTGTCACAGAGCAGCAAAGAAACCAACAAATATTCACATTTAAAAAGCTGAAATCTGAGAAAGTTTTTTTCATGATAACTACTTGAACCGATTAATCGGTTATCAAAATAGTTGGAGATTAATTTGGTAGTCGATTACTAATTGCTTAATCGTTTAACTGTTGCAGCTCTAACCGGTACAATTTGGTTTGTGTGATGACTTTATAGTCCTTGCTGCCTGATGTAGCTGATCTCATCCTGTTAGATCGCAGGTAGTTAAAAAGTCTGTTATTTTATCTAAGAGATGCTTGACAGTTAAATTCTAGTTTTCAAAAGGTAAAAAAAAGAAAAGATACTAATTATGTCAAAACTCAAGACATTGGCAACAGAGAGAACTCATTCTGTGGCTGACATGGCAGTACAACATGGGTTGGTCAGCTTGTTAAAACTGGGACCCTGATTGAATTAATGTGCTGTCTTAATGTGGCCCAGGGTCATTAAAAAAACCCCCCAACTCTTTTGCCATGTGGACACAAACCAGAAACAGTTCTGTTGGCCAGACTGGGTGTTGAAAACCCCTTTGTCACAGTTTCAAGGCCAACGATTTGATTGAGAGGATGAAAACAAATCATTTTAAACTGCTAACACGCTGGCACATTTAAAAAGATTAATCTCTACACAGTTTAGTCAATACACGCACACCCAGCCCCCCACCAACACACACGCACACATGCGCGCACGCACACACACACACACACACACACACACACACACACACACACACACACACACACACACACACACACACACACACACACACACACACACACACACACACACACACACACTGTCATGACAGATCAATGGCTCATCACCAGATCCTCATCAAAATAAAATCCCATGGCATTGTCAGTGAGTGTGAAAACAAAGAAGATGAGCAGGAATGAAGGTGGAGACTCTTTTCACACAAAAAAACTGTCTGCGGTGGAGAGCTGCGGAATGAAGGACATTGTTTTTAAAAGGTTGGATGAGGAACAAATGGTGGGTTGCAGAGGGAGGAGAATGGGTTCCCAGAACGTTCAAGAGTCAAGGGTTTCAAAAATGACTGGCAACATAATGTTTGATTTTTGTGTGTGTGTGTGTGTAAAATAAGCCATGACAAACATGAGGCTTAGAACTTGTCCAGACATACTCTATTAATCACTAATCAAGCCGGCATCCAACAAGCACTGCTGGAACAGAAAGACCCATGTGACATTTATTAAGAACAAAATCTAACTGAAGGGAAGAGCCTGCTTCTGAAAAAAAAACTGCTGGAGTTAGAGGAATGGGGAAGAGGACATTTAGTATACAGGCGTTGGCTGATATAATCCTGGGATCATGGAAGTACCAATGATTGTATTGACAGTAGTGATCGTGGATCGGAGCCACGGTATCAAGGTCCCACTGACACACTCACCCAACCAATTGCGAGACAATCTCAGGACGGGGAAATTTGAAATGATTGGCCTGCAGAGCTGCTGGAATAAAAATGGCAGATGATAAAATAAATAAGGGGATAATTATACATCGTTCCCCATGGGCAAAAGAACTCTTGTCAATTTTTGAAGAAGTAATATGTCATATATGTACGACACAAAAGAAATTGTGAGTTTTAATACAAACTTAAAAGTACGATTTTATTAAAGTTTGATGGAAAATGATTTGAAATTAACCAAATTAAGGACAAAGTACTCAGACCCCCTCACACTTTGTAATGTATTGAATATTTGCCCACACACTACACTCAATAACCCATAATGACAAAGTGAAATTGTGTTCATTCAAATTCTTGTAAATTTATTAACAGTTGCAAGAATAATGAGACCAATCATTCAGTACTTTGCTCCCATTGGCAGCAATCACAGCTTAGAGTCGTCTTGAGTCTCCTACCAGCTTTGGCTTTGGTTTGGTACAGGGTTCCCTTTAAACTGTTTCTCTTTATTACCCCTTGTCTTCATTCTTACTGTTGTATTATTTGAGCTTCTGCACTCACATGGACATTCGCCATGTAACCTGCATCAGGACTGTGGACTGTGCACGGCCAAGTGAAGCTGTAACCGATGACTGTGTTTTTTCTGTCTGAGGTGATCCTGCCAAGGAAGCCGTGATGATTATGATCCTCTCTCTCCGAGGACCGACTTAGCTTCTGACACATGAACTCACACACAATTTGTATCTTGTTGCCATGGACACACGAGATGTTAAAATAACTGGAACATGACGCAGCTTCAACTTTAATCATTCAGCCGATGTATCTGGCAATTTTTCCTGACAGAAGATTTGCCTTGATAATCACAGTGGGGGAATCGCAGGTTGTTTTAGAAGGTTTGCACGGACGAGACCAAGAGTTTGTGCGATACAGGATGAATGACTGTACTGTTACACTCTGACGACCCCCCAAGGGTCGGCTGAATCCGCTGCAGTTAAAAAGCCACAATCTTGGAACAGCACAAACAAAACCACTTCACTTGAGGGCAGTGTTTCTTAAACAATGGGTCCGGACGAAGAAACATGACATCCAATTTGAAGTGCTTGTTGTTCCTGTTTTGAATAATACGCTTTCCATTTTGAACTCTGCTTCATGTCGAAAATTGCCCCGCGTCGGACTAACAGAGCAAAGCAACACGACACGAAAAACAATATGCAAAATGCATCACACGTGAATGTGCACATACTGTACATCAGGCGGCTGTGGCTCAGGAGGTGGGGAGGTCGACCACAACCCTAAATTGATGGACGACGGTGAATGTGACTTGTAGTGTAAAAGCACTCTCCATAGGACTAGAAAGATGCTTTATAAATACAGTCCATTAACCATTCACATCCGGACACAAACGTACGCATAGAAAACACGCACATGCAGTGCACAGATATATAAACGTGTTCTCTCCCTCTCCTCTCTCTCATACGTTCGTACCACATACCTCCCTGTCACGCCTGCGTCCAACAACTTGCCCAATCCAACCGCAAACTAATAGCCCCTGGCTGCTATCTCTAGCACATTACCCCGAGGGAACCACACGCGCAAACACCGACACAACACTGACACACAGATTCTAATGGACCAATACCACACACACACACACACACACACACCCACACACACACACACACACACACACACACCCACACACACACACACACACACACACACACACACACACACACACGTAGAGATACACATCCAGGAAGAGAGAGGGAGGCCTGCTGCCTGCGTAAATTACAATTCATTCAAATTGTGAATATTCCTTGTAGGCACTTAAAAAGTCCTTCCCAAATCCAGGGGGCTTTTTACACCCCTCTCCCTGCTAACCACACTAACCACAGGGATTTCCATCAGCCAGGCTGCATCCTGTACGGAGCAGCCAGATATTTCAACCATCCCACACCACACCACACACCAGAGCCCTGGAAAGGAGCAGGGTGAGGACAGCGAATGTGTTTGTGAGAGATGGAAATAAACTGCTGTAACTATAACTGTAATTTACAGTCAGTGTAGTGTAGTTATAGTCATGATCATCCCGACATTGAAAATAAAACTGTTTATCAATCCTAACTCATCACCTTCTCTCTACAGCTCTCTCTATAATAGATTTTTTTTGCCGTGTTTATAAACCTCTTCACCTTGGCTGGTGAACGCCCGGGTGTGAAGGCATGCTGAGCCCGAGGCCTGACACACTCCAGGCCTCAGGAAACATCTGATCACAGTGTGGATGTGTACTGGGTCGGAGTGTGCACTCATGGGCATGAGTCTGATCAAGCGGGTGAGATGACAGTGGGCTCGGAGGACGTGACTGCCTCAATCAACCCTTTTTACGGCATCATAATTATCGGCAGAAACCGGAGGGGAGGGGGACGGGGAGGGGGGTGTAAGGGAGACGGGCAGGAAACAAGAGGAGCAGTGAGAGGGAGTGTGACCTGAGCCAAGGTTCCCGTTTCACTGCAAAAACACTCCGCTCCCGTGTTCGTGTGAGAGAAGTGACAGATATTCAGAGGTATGTCAACACTGTGGGAAGTGTACACTGGTTACACTGCTCAGGATCACACACACACACACACACACACACACACACACACACACACACACACACACACACACACACACACACACACACACACACACACACACACACACACACACACACACACACTGAGCACTCCTCTTTTACACATAAGAACACACACGGGAGATTGCAGGATTTTTTTAATGTGCCTCCCTGTTTTTGGTTTCAAGCTGAAACAACAGCAGACCTTTTCATGTAAGGAAGGTCCTGCACACTACACGGACACGTCCTGCCTCTGTCTATGGACGGGCAATGGGAGATAAAGGATTTACTGTGTGAAAATAAAGCAAATCTATAAACTCCCTGTATGGGCTGCTTGTGCATCGTGAACAGAGAGAAATAAGGGAAGGCTGGGAGGAACAGAGAGAGTCCCCGAAGCCCATCTGTGAGTGTTGAGAGCATGGCAGCACGTGTACAGTACAGTACAGTACAGTAACCCCCCTCGACAACTGTGTGTGACCCTCCTATTGAATTTCCCTGTGCATTCTTTCCCCATCTCCACGTCTCTATTCTTACGACAGCAAATTAGTAGCTGTGACTTGTGTGTGTATTTGTATCGTCTGTACAAATGTGTGGAACTCTGGGATGGGGCAGCTGGGACACACACACACACACATCATACCAGAACCATGAGGACAGGATCGTGGCTTGTCTCCTCGACAGGCCCCAGGCTTCCCAGACGCTGAAGAGATTGGCCATGAACAGCAGAGGTGGGGAGTGTGTACTAGGATGATGGAATTAAGGAGTGTGACTGTGGACGATGTGAGGAAGGTAAAAGACAAAGAGAACCGCATGAGTCCAGAGGAGAAGGGACTGCGGCGGCCAAAGAACAAATCAGACCAACGCGGACCCGCGGCTTCAGAGGGCTAACCGAAGGCCTCCGTCTCAAATGCGAGGACAACACTTACTGGGGCGTAATGGAGATTAGAAGGACAAAGTCACCTTTTACCCAGAGTCCAAGACAGAACAAGATACGCAGGTGGAGGCCAGACATGGAATAATGAGCTCAGCCAGAGGTTGTTTTTTTCCCCCTGAATCCCGGAGCAGCACAGGACTGTGCTGAGGGGGAATTGAGAAAGAGACAAGGACAGTGCAGGGGAGTTGTGTGCTGCGGTTGGAGGGTCTTAAAAGAAAGGCACACATGTCCGAGTGAGACCAGAAACTGCAGGTCCACTGAGGTCATCGAGCTGATGGAGGTGAGGCGTCGGGGATAAAGAGAGACCTGACAAGGGAATGTTGTACGGCTATGTATTCCTAACTATGGCTCGGGGCAGGGGTGGGGACCCCCTTTTTTTTCAAACCAATGGCCATTTCAATTTTCACAACATCCTTCGAGGACCATTCTACATTACTGAACGCATATATCATACTGACTCTTTAATGCAATGGGTGGAGCGGCTTCACTTTGTCTGATGTCTGATGTCAGATGACGGTGATGATGATGATGCTCGTCACAGCTGGTTGTCCAGGTTTTCCGGTCAGTCCGTCGTTGCAAGAGTCAGTTTTGGAACGAACTGCTCACGGGAGTGCGTTGTCCCACACAGAGATCTCTAGCAGCGGGAGGTTTGTTGTTCGGAGCTTTGAGCTCATCGTTGCTTTGCAACTCAGTGATTGTGTGTTGTAGGTTTTCAGGGGCACATCAGCTGCTTCTACATTAAACAGCTCGATACATTTGTTCCGTTCTCTCTGTGCTTTTATTTTTAATTTTCCCAAAAACTCTTGCCAAACACCTCAAGTAGTTCTGCAAACTCACCAGCGTATTCGGACGTGATACTGTAGCAAGCTTTTGTTCTTGCAGAGCAGGAAATGCAAAGTGTTTTCACACAATGTACAACTTGACTTTGTCCGGTGCCGCAGTTCCGCAGCAGCAACGCGGCACCTTCCACAAATTCTCCTGCTGAATTACGTTTCAGCTTCTCGGCTATTAGTGTAACACTGTCCCTGTCAGAATGGGGAGTTGTGAAAGCCGCTCGTTGGGCACCGAAACCAATGACTTTATCCGATTGCGTTTCTCCTTGAAACTCATTCAGTGTGTCTGCGTGCTTCCAGCTGTAATGATACTCGAGACGGGTGATTTTCATCACTGCAGGTGTGTCTCTGCGAACAAGGCACACTTATTGTTTGTCCATTTGTTTTGGAAAGTGCCAATATTTCACATCTACTGTTCTTTCTTGACAGTCGCCACGATGCTCGTCAGTGACGACACTTGATCAGTACATATGTTCACTCTGACCCGTCGGGGAGGACCACCCTGAAGGACACGGTGGTCCACTATTTTATGTTAGTTCCTTTTTTATCACAGAAAACTTCATTGCCGTCATGAGAATGATTTTTTGTGTATTTTGAGTTTTCTGTTTTTGTATTCATGAACCGTCTCAAAGGCCGGATCAAACTGCCTCGCTGGCTGTACACGGACCCGGAGGCAGGAGGAGGGTCCACAGGCCCTGGCTGAGAGTGTGTGGCCTGAAATTAAATGTCTGGCCCGTGTCTAAGGGGTCCCTACAGTGCATGGCAAGAAAAGACAGAATACTATTCATAGCAATAGCATATCCCCAGTATGATTGAGCGAATCGCAGTGCGGATGTAAGGTATTTGCTGATGTACTTTGGGGAGGGGGTGAAGGTATGTGAAACAGTTTACTGGAAAAAGACTTACTGACTTACTGAATGGAGATCAGACAACTTGAAAACGGCTGAAAGCTCAGGCCTGCTCAGGACAGAGCAGACGGCCGACTAGAGAAATGTCGTCACACAGTTGTGGTCTCTTGTTGAAACACCGTGAGCTGGTGTCCATCAAGATTCTAACTCAATGGTGGTGGAAGAACTACAAGATAATAGGACAGGGTTTGAAGATGAGAGATGTTAAGACGGGACTGGGTGGTAGGAGATGGATCTTTTACGCTCACAAGTTTGTATAAAGAGAGTGTACAAATATACAATAACGGTTCAAATGTGCAGCCTGAAAGAGGCGAGTCTTGAGTGGACAGGACGCGATGTTGGCAAGATGACTGACAAACAAGCAAGAGGTCAGGGATTAAGAGGACGCTCTTGTTGGAGAAGTTGGAGAGCATGCTCAGAGATACGAAGAAGAGAAGTTGCTAAAGAGAGAGAGAGCGGGGAGCGGCGTCTGGGAAATGATGGCTTGTGGCGATCCGAGTTGTTTTAGACACTCCAAGCCGTCGTGGGACATTAGCAAAACAGCACAGCCACTTTATGACTCCGCCTGGAAACTGATGTGCAAAAGCTACAAAAACACACTCGAAGGACCGAGGAACCATTAAAGAAATACAAGCCGTTCTCTTATCAGTGTCACTATTTTTATAACCCCAAAAATGTAATTAGGAGTGTGTGCTACAATTTGCAAAGGCGGACACATTGGCAGGCACTTTATCATCAAGTGCAGTAAGTTAGCGGAGTGTTTTTGGCAAAGCTGCACGATTTCTTATTTATCTAGTTTCACAAATCATGGTCATCTTTGAGAACACATATTTCATATACCACAAACACATGATGGAATAACACATGACAGAACCATCCTGGAATCACATTCTTCATCTATGATGATATTTGGCCCATTCGGACAATCTTTCGTCCAAAACATCCCCAAAAAATACAGAGGTCATTTTGACTCACTGCTCAAATGAGATGTGGTATGTGCTACGCCGATATGCCAGATTGCCACGCCACGATCCAAGTGTGTGTGCGTGTGCGCGCGCAACAGTGAGGTAAGAGCACAGATTAACCGTGGTCGATGATTAATACAACTTGACTTACTGACTTACTGTGAGCAATTATGGCCATGTCTTTTCTCAAGCTTGACTATCTCACTCTGCACGGAACTCATGGGGGTCCCCGAAACATGTGCGCTGCAAACACACACACACACACACACACACACACGCCACGGATCGCCAGCCCACCCTCCACTCAACCTCCAAACCACAAAGGGTTAAATATAATCAATCTTCTTTAAAAGTGCTGTCAGGACACCGTCTGAGAGCGCTAACAGAAACACAAAGACGGTGGCTGCACTCTGATGCCGGTGTGTCTGGTGTGAGTATATATATATATATATATATGTATACACACCTTTGTGAGTCTGTGGTGGGAATTTATATGCTAAAGTGGATGAGAATGAATTTGTATTTTTAGGTCATTCTTTATACATGTGTATGAGTGTGCCCATACAGTGCATAATTTGTGTATATGTAAGTTTATGTTGGTACCATATGTTCCTGTACTGCTTGTTTTAATCTTCTACCATGTTAACACACTACTCTGTGAATGTATATGTCGATACGTGAGTGTTTTAAAGTTGTGTGTGTTTGGCTATGTGTAATTGTGTGGATCTACTCAAAGCTCCAACCAAAACCACAAGAACGAGAACCATCAGATGTGTCCAATGCCCTGGGCTACACACTGTGTGTGTGTGTGTGTGTGTGTGTGTGTGTGTGTGTGTGTGTGTACACTATACCTGAGGGGACTTGTGGGATCTCCAGCTGTACTGGTGGCTGTGGAGGCTGGCCAGCAGCACATTCTCGTCCGTGTCCACCTGGCCAAAGCGCAGGGTTTCGTGGGTGTCGTTACAGATCACATAGTGGCTGTAGACCAGCTCCTCGGCCTCTGGGCTCCCATTCTGAAAGGAAACGGGGAAGTGAGGCGGAGGGAACGGGTGGACGGGGAGGAGGACAAAAAACAAAGAACGCGACATGAGAAAAGGAGTGAATACTTCCAGGTGTGCATGTTTAGTGTGTGTGTGTGTATGAGCACATATACAGGTGCCAACAATGTAAGTATTCTTAATATTAAAATGCCTATCTTGGTATTGCAGCTGTCAGCCGGTAGAAGAATGAGTGATATCATCTGTTGGAGTAATACAACTCAGCAGGGGAGTGAATCATATCGCAGCGTGACAGTTATCCAGGCTGGAGCAGCTTAGACTGGGCTCCGGGGCCAAATCTAACTTTTTTTTTCTTTCTGAGCAGCTATAAGTTGGTTATTGAGAGAGGTGAGCAGGCTCAGAGATTTCAGTTCAATCTTTTCCTACCATTACCCCTGCGCTTGGAACAAACTACGGGCAACTGCGAGCGCATTCCTGTTACCAGGAGTCATCGATATGTTGCGGCTTGGTGGGAGAAAACAGTACGGCGGAGTCTGGCCCACCTACGGCAACGGGTCAACGAGAAAAGCCTCACAGAAAACCTAAGTCATGCGAGTTGCGCACGGACGCCGTCCACTCATACGTCACTTTGCATGCAAGAGAGAAGAGCTCACTGGGCTGCTGCTGAAAACAGCGGTTTAACAGGGAGAAGGGCGTGTGTGTGTGTGTCAAGTCTCCGACATACACGATTTCAAATGCAAAACACAGCACACAGTGTGAATGTGACCTGGATAGAGAACGCATGGATGCAAGTGCATGCTTAAGGTTTACTTGAGCTCCTTCCAAAGGCTCTCGGGTCCTGATGGGATCTCTCCTGCACACACTCCGCCCTGACTCTTGACACACACCACCGAGGCTCAGACAGCTTCTCAGTAACCACTCAACTATCCCAACAAAGAGGGACCCCGGCCGGCTGTATACTTCTAAATGGCAGAGGGGGGTCAGGGGTGGGGGGGTTGATGGTTGACGGTTAAAAGAGGCTGGCAGTAAAAATCTCAGAGTTTGACTGCCAAGCACGTTCAGGGTCCCGGGGTTGTTGATGCTATTGAAAACGGATGGGATAGTTTACACCATTAAAAAAACCTGATGATAGAGTGTGTGTGTGTGTGTGTGTGTGTGTGTGTGTGTGTGTGTGTGTGTGAGAGAGGTAGAGAGCAAAATATAGTCGGGACAGCTGCGACAGTGGGTTGAAATCCATTTCCAGTTTTATAGTGGAACACTATCTGTGCTCCCTTCCGAATTCAACACTGCGATTTACAAACTTCCTGCCGCCGTCTAAAGATGCCATCGCCCGACCCGCCCCTTTGATGATATCGTCTTCCTGCTCCAATTCACGAGGCAACGCGATACACGCGTCAGAAAAAGGCTTCCTGCAGTCATCGTGACCACTGCCTGCTCGTACGACATCAAGACAAAGAAGTTAAAAAGTCAACACGTATTCCTTGTTAAAGAGGCAGAAGATGACAGCTCCATCGTTACACACCGTCCCCCCCAGGGAGAGAAACCTCCATTTCTCTAATCCATCCAGATACAGTTGCCTTTTTCATGGGAGTCTAGTCTGGATCACACAAAGACATGACAAGGTACAGTAAAATGTCTGGGAAGACAGACTGTAAATTATGACGCCCACTCACAGAGAGATGCGCATGGAACAAGACGCCATGAAGGCGCTCATGAAGCCTGTCAGAAGGGACAGAATGAAAGGATAACCACATCTATAATCACCTATATATTCCTCTGCGGATGACCCTTGCTCACACATCTGCTGCAACCAGGAACGTGATCTCTCTCTGTCACTTTGGTTGCAGTTACGAAGGGAAGAGGAGAATCGTTCAAACATGGGAAGAACGGTGGGAAAGGAAAAACAACAGGAGGAAACTTTCCGCCTACATGTGACACTGTGAGAACGCAGCGTGTGTAAATACTACTGGGCTTTTGTGTGGCTTTCCACCAAAGCCACTTCCCTGGGGTTAGGAGCTGGGGGGGGGGGGGGGGGGGGGGCAAGCAAAGATCGAAAGTGGGTCTGGGACTGAGAATTGAAAATGGAGGCATGGGCCCTGAGGTTAAAGTGGTTGGGGGCCTGAGGTTGTAGCCATATGGGGCTATCGAGTGTAAAGGGAACCGAAGAATAAAACTAAAATGCTACTCTGGATAATTCTTTCTTCTTAACAGTCGTTTAATCTTGATCATATTTCAGTTCTATAAATACCACGGCATAGCTGCAGCTTAATTTGACCATAATCCATGATCAGCATCTAACTGGTATGAGAAACTGTGAGTGAGGACCTGTTGGAAGGTTCGAGCGAAAGGAAAACACAACAGTTGAGGAGAGGAGGAGGTGAGTCTCACGGCTTGACGGCATGCTGATTATTGTAATAGATGAAATACAGATTGTCATGTCAACATTAATGAGAGGCATGTGTACTGCATGACTGCCGGAAAAAAAGATCTTGGTCTTGTCATGGACACAAGAGCAGTCAATGTTACCGTGATTGCGGATATGTTTTCTAACTGATTATGGCTAAATTACAACCATACACAAAGAAGTGTCATTTATTTCTGTTTATTTCTCTTCATCTGAGAGCGCTCCGGCTGGTCGGGTACGACCGTGCCCTGGGCTGCGACGAGGCTCCAGTTGTGTGGTATTGGAGGATTCTTTTCCACGGCTGAATGCTGACCCTGCTTGGCCACATCACAACAGGCCTGCCTGCCAGCCACGACACCAGGAAACAGGAAAATCACTTGAAACAATTACACAATATTGGGATACATCCTTCTGTTCCAGAAGGCCGGAGCCTGTTAACATTTCCCATTACGTTTTCAATAAGGATCAGTTTTTTTTTTCCCTATGAATATGGACAATTTGTGCTCTTGAGTGTGTGGAATGTGAGCCCCGATCAGATCAAAGACACGTTTGAGCTTTATTGAGCTGGCCTTCATAACCGTCCCCTCACCACCAAACAGCTCCGGCTTAAACGCACCCACACAAAGGTTCACCACATACAAGATTTAGTTTCAGTGAAAACCCCAAAAAGGGAAACAAGATTTTCCAAGATTGAAATGATCACAACTTCGTCTGTAATGGGCCAAATATTTAAGCAAATAATTTAATAAAGTATCCGCCTTTTGTACTTGAACTCTCTCTCGCCCTTTTTTTGGAAAACCATAACACCCACATGAAGCACATTTGCCTTATAATTATGCCGTGTTTTTTCTCTCGTGTTGGGCATCGTGGTGAGAGCTCGGGGTAAGATTAAAGGCTCCGAGCAAGTGACAAGGCTGCTGCTGTTTAGACCAATTTAAAGAAATGCAGCGGGCTTAACTGTTTTTATGAATCAATGCCATACCAGCGGATATGTAAATCCACCCGTTGGGATTTGTGTGTGAGTGTTTTAGTTTTAGAGGTAACTGTGCAGTGTACGAGTGAAGAATGTTATCCAGTGTGCATTCAAAAGCCCCTGGCTAAGAGCGTATAACCACTTATTAACCTGAGTATTCATACTTGCCATTTTGGGTCAAGCCGACCATGGTTACCTGGTATGCACAACATGCCCCAAAACACTTTCAGAAAAGCTGCAATATGAGCTTTTCATGACCAAACCACAGATGCCCTAAAGTCTAATTTATGGCTGAATTAACCAGCAGAAATAGGGAACATTCACTAGCCCGTGCTAAATGATGCAATGATGGAGCGAGGGGTCAAGTATGACCCAGTGTCCAACACGGTCGGTTAAGAGCATGTGATGAGTCAGTAACATCGATGGAAAACAAAGGTATTAATCCGCGAGCCAGAACAATCATTTTATAACGGATTTTCTACACAGCTCGTTTAATTCTATTTTTCACAGGTAAAAAGACCACAGCTGTTCCCACAAAAACATAAGCTGTTATTTCCCTCACCTGGCAGAGAGAGAGGGTCTGAATGCATGTAAAACCATGAGAGCAGCTCACGTCTCCGGGGGCCAATATATGAGTCAGCACAGCCACAGCTGAGCCGAGCAGAGCCATGATAGGGCATACAAAGCCAGAGAGGCCAGTGTGTGTGTGTGTGTGTGTGTGTGTGTGTATGTGTGTGTGTGTGTGTGAGAGTGTGTGTGTGTGTGAGAGTGTGTGTGTCTGTGTGTGTGTGTGAGTGTGTGTATGTGTGTGTGTGTGTGAGAGAGTGTGTGTGTGTGTGTGTGAGAGTGTGTGTGTGCGTGCGCAGTAGACAAGTGGGTGGAGGACAAGGGCCAGATGAAATCTTGGCAGGTGTAACCACTCAAGTTTTACCGTGTTTTTACGGGCATCACTTCACACACAAATACCCTGGCTACCAGAGGCAGCGCTGAGAGCTGAGAACCGAGAGATGACGAGGACCATCGACGCCCAAGAAGAGAGACACTGTAGCCTCTTAGTCAGAGTTTACAGCAGAAAAACAGAAAAAAGGCAGGTCCATCCTGCATGAACACTGGCGCACGAGCAAAACCGTTCTCGTAAAATCCGCTTTTTTTGTGAGATTTGTTTAGCTGATACTCCATCTGGGACAAAGGGTCTTTCGGTATTTTCGTTAAATGTGCATGCCCCTGCCTCCAAATATCAAACACTGATTCAAACAGCAGGGAAAATCCCTTCTTCCTTTAACATGTCTGAGTGCATCATACTAATTGAATACACAGGCAAAGTCATACTCCCATACTTTGCAACTTAATTGACCATATCACTGATTCCTCTGGTCGCCTGAGATGTGCATCCCTCTTGCAGCAGTGAAAAGTTGCCCGGCGACAACCTCTGTACTGTACCATTTGACTTCTGACATTAACTATAAAGGGGGACATTTTAAAAGGAGAGTGAGGCAACTTCTGCTACAACATGCTTCATAATTCCAGAGCTCTGACATTTCGTCACTAGCCTGCTTTTTCCATGTCAGCTCATGGAGCTTATAAATCATTGTAATTCTTTGGAGTGTGGTTTTTTCGATATTAAGTGTGTGGTTTTCCTCAATTGCCTGAACTTCTCGTCACCTGTTGCCAGCTGAGCAGGGCAGTGTCCACAGTGTGGATGCTGTACTGGCTGATGCTGAGGAACACTGGATCCACAAACACGTTCACATCCAACGTGGTGTTCTCTGGGCAGCTGGCGGCTGCGGCCTGGCCCTGGAAGAAACAAAAAAGAAAAATCAGATTCTGCATTAGCTTTCTTTCCAGATCAATGCTCTATGTATCAGAATATCTGGACAGACATTAAACCCAATACACAAAGCTGAGCTGTACCTGTAGCACACAGGGCTGGAGAAGCTGAAGGTGTGTGACGTTGCGATACTCCAGCAGCTTGCAGTCCACCTGGGTGGAAAAGCTGATCTCCTGACAGTGAAGTGGCCCGTTGCTCCACTGGCGCAGGAAGACCCTCGGCTCCCGGGCACCGATCACCATGAACTCCTGCTCCTGAGGCAACTTCCTGTCCGGCAGGAAGGGACGAAGTTGCCGAGATGGAACTGGAAGAGTGACACACGCTATTACAAACCAACCTGCTTCACAGGACAATGGAACAGAAAAATGAAACACACAAATCCCCCCCAAAAATAAGGCATTTGTTAAAGGCTGTGGGTTTCACAGAAGAGGAACAGACAATTAAATGCCAGTGGGATCAAGTGTGTACAGAGCTGTTTCGTAGATGTCACAGATCACACGGATAATCAATTATAGCCTATTATAGATTCTTATTAATCACTTCAAAGAAGGTAGTCAATTATTGTCACGGTTTCCAGGCGACCCTTCACCACTAACCACCATTAACCGCTGTCGATGTTATTGAATGCAGTGTAACTGGAGCGGGTGAGCGTTTGCTCTGTAATTTCCTGCAGCCGTGACCCACCCAAGTAACAGAAAGAGAAGGCACAACTTATTTCTCTCCCTCCAATGAAATTGGAACAGGATTTTTTAAAAAGAGTTATAGGCGTCAATCCTTCATGAGCTTCCGAGAGGAGACTCTGTGCATCCTACCTGTGCCCAGCGTTTCGAGGTGGTGGCAGAGGTGAACCTCCAGCTGTGCCAGTTGTAGGGAGACGCCGAGGGAGGAGACGAACCAGGGTGCGAAGCAGGAGTCCACCCGGGTGCAGGCCGCCAGCGCCGTCGGAGACACCAACTGATCGCAGGGCACCTGGGAGCCACTCTCGCTGTCCAGACTGGAGGGGGAAGAAGAGACACAGCGGACAGCTGACGATATTTACGGACGACGCCTTGTTTCATAACTTTCATAACTAACCGTGGGCCCAGCTGTGGAAAAAAACGGCCGCAAATATTCCACTCTCTGATTAAAATAGTCTGATTCGTATTAGAAGCTGAGGGCTTCAGTTTCTCGCCCAGCCAGTTAAACTAATTGTGCGGCGTCCATGTCAGAAAAGCTGCAGAGTCAAACGCTACAATTATTCAGACAACAATGTGCAGGGGGGCCTCTCCGCTGTCCGAGCCAGTGAGTTTAGGTACGCTATTACTGACACAGCTTCCAGGGGAATCTCTCCATAGACATTAATTGCATGTCATGGTTGATGATGTTGAATGGAAGGTAATTGAAGTGAATGACCATTTGCTCTGTAATTTGCTGCTACCATGATCCACTGTAAAAACTCCAGCAGGAAACGCTCAGGACCTGAAAAATGCTGGTGCAGCAGAGTGCTCCTTAAAAAGATAAGCATCATATGTTGACAATTTTCATTACTTCCAGTTGGCAGCGAAGCCAAGTTATTTTTTCTGGTGGAAACTAAAGTAAGGCAGATGAAACGAGCGACCGAGGAAGGGGGGAATCAATTTTGATCAGAAAAGACAAATAATTTAAACATAAAGGAAATGTAGTGTTTGGAGTATGATTGTAATGAATCACAGATGTATATTTAGCTTTACACTGTATCTGGTTCTGCTGATTTTTCTCTCAGTTTCTTCTCTTACATGTTTTCTTATTCTTCCCTTCTCTGTTCCTCTGGAGCTTTCTAAGCCACACAGAATGTGGGCTTGGCAATTCTCTTCCACTAAAAGTTTCCTAAGTCCCAGGAGGAAGTTGAAAAAAGGAGGGGAGTAGATTAAGATGAGGAAAGAATGAGGAAGAGAAAAAAAAAAAAAAGAGGACACAAATGAAGTGAAAGATGGGTGAAGCCCAGAAGACTTCACAGGACACTGGGTGAGACATGAGAGGGATGAGGAGAGGAAGCAGTGGCAGCGAGACGAGGTGTTACGGCGCTTGGCCGGCCCACTCCAACCCATCCCGGCCCAACTCAACCCGGCCCAACCCAAGCCAAGCCAAAGGGGGCGTCACTCCTCTTGCTTCCCGTGAGCTTCCCCCCCCCGATTAGATACACTCAAGGTAAGCAGGAAGGAATCCGGATGGGCCCTGACAGGCACTTGGTGTGCTGGGAAATCTCATTAGGCCAATCTGAACGCCTTCCAAGCCCGCTCCCTGCTCCTGCACACCAGATGTGGGGCGAGGGACACATTACTAGCTCTTTGTGCTCAGCGGCCTGGGTGCACACTCTCTCTCTCTCTCCCTCTCTCTCTCTCTCTCTCTCTGCTTTCCCTCTCTCTCTCTCTCTCCCTCTCCCTCTCTCTCTCTCTCTCTCTCTGCTTTCCCTCACGCCGGACGGCACATGTACCGTAGATCCAAGCACATGTGTCGAAACACACACGCTCTCTGATATACAGACACGGGGTTCACAACACCTACAGGTACCTAGGAGCACCAAGATAAACTGTAGAACTCTCCCCTCACCTCTGCTCATCTCCCCCCTCTCCGTTATTATTGAGAACTATCCTCCACAGGTCTGACGCCACCAGCTCCTTCTGCTGGTCGGTGAGGCTGAGGCTGGGCAGCTGCAGCTGGCAGGCGCTGCTCTCCGACAGGCTGAACTCCCGGTACGGAACGAAGGCCTGCTGGAGCTCATCCCAGTACTCCAGACAGCATGGTACCTGGAGGGAGAGACAGTAGAAATAAATTACACATGACACCCCGAAAATATTGTTACATTGGCATGTTTGGTCCTTTTCACTTAAGTTCAACTTCCCTCAACTCGACCTGCTCCATGGGAACCTGCTCGGGCCTTGGTTCCGACACAACTGGACCAAATCACTCGGCATTTTTCTCAACATGAAGCAATAAAACCATACAGCACAGTCGCAGAACGGTTAGAAAACGCGTGCACACCTCAGTATCAACCACTTACACCTGTATGAGACCCAATTAAAAAAACGAACAACTAAATCAGCATGTCGCATAAACACGAAAATTGTACATGTCCGATATGTCCACACAAGCCACATATCACATATCACAGCTTTTCTTTCGACGGGTAACGAACCGTGAGGGAATATTCACAGATTTTGACAAAACGTGCGTTGGTTTAGAATCGCTTACTGCCACTTTAAAGTCCTTTGAAAGAGACTAACATGGGGGGTTTCCTTGGCATGATGGACACTGTCAAAGACATGAACACCTCATCCCTGAACTACAAAGTATCTGGACCCAAACAAATTCGTACGGGTGTGGAAGAGTCATAGTTGTTCAGGCAGGTCTGGTACGACAAGGTACCGTTACACTGAACGATGCAACTACTGAAACAGGGTTTCTACCGAGCCACTAACTCAGATGGTAATTGTTGCTGCTGAACGTATCTGAATACTCATCAGTCACATACCAGAGGACCTCTTTACGTCTGTCTTGTTGCTGTGGTGATCTTCGATCACTGGATCTCACAGATATCCCTTTCTTTTAGCTGCTGGCTCGGCTTCGTCAGATGACAGCGTTTTTCTGAGTGTTTTACTGTAGATCCCCCACTTAGTCTCCTGCTCCGATGGACACAAGTGGATATCTTCCTGTTGTATCCCTCTGTTGTTCATCACTCACAGTTAAGGCCCGAGTCCAAACGGACTATTGTAATCCCCCCCAGTGTAACCCCCGATTACTCATCTGCCCTCGGATTCCTGTAAGGCTTCGTTATTGCACAACAGGTACTTCTTCAGTCCTGTTGATCCCCTGGTTAAACATAAAGTATTAAGCAACCGCAGTGGTCTGCTAATCATCAAGCACTGATACTTCACTGACCCGTTTTTTAAAACGCAGGGAATCCCTTGAAGAAGGAACGAGCAACTGATGTTTCTTCTTTTTTTTTGCAACCTTGAACTTTACTCACTTCAGACAAACTTTTAATTCCTCATCTAGACGGAAAAAATGAGGCTTTGACCGCAGACCACCGACGCAGTCAGACGACAACTCTCCATAACAACAACTGCATGACCACAGCATAACTAAACACCCGGCAACTTTATTCTACAAGACGGACAGTCCATTAACATGGAAGTCCTGGAGCGAGTTCTCACACTGAATAACAATCAGGCCCATGTGAGCGTGTTCACATCAGGGGATGAGTGGTGGGGCTCCGTCGGTTCCTCTCGGACCGAGCCCAAATCAGCATAAATGTGTCTGGTGCTCCTGTGTGAACTGAACCAGGTGCTCGGGTCCCCGCGACCACCTGCACAGCTCAGCCACTGATGGATTAGTCGTGGCAGCGTGTCTCTGGAGCACACCTGAGGGATGCCAGGCCGTAAGACGTGAGTGCAAGTGTGTGTGTGTGTGTGTGTGTGTGTGTGTGTGTGTGTGTGTGTCTGTGTGTGTGTCTGTGGGGTGAGCGAGTGCATTTGTTTGTGCACATGTGACGAATCTAACAGTCAACCAGGGGTACGGAGCTCCGTGGACAGTTGCCAAAATCACAGGACGATCATCGAGCCGGTGTGTGTACGCGAGGTGCGTGAAAGCTTTGTGCACAAAGAGTGTGAGTATATGGATGAAGTAACCGCAGCTTACATCATGTATATAATGCCACACGGGCTTTTCCTGGAATCAACTTCTCATAATTGTACCTGACAGAGTTGTGCACCCGCAGCCCCCACGACTGAGCCACCGAAGAGGAAACTCTCAGAATGTCCACAGAGAGTTCCCAGAACTGGACGGCTAAAACCAAAAGGGCCTTTTTTTTTGCTTTTCACCTGTGATATTCTATACATATGACAGCATACAAGAAATGAATAGGTGAGGTAGACATGCACGGTACAGTGGAATACATTTGCATGGTTGAATTTGCGTCATTTTCCCTTTGACTTGCGGTCCCGGCCTTGGACCAGAGGAAAGATGAAATCAATAACCGGTTCATCAAAAGCTGTAGGGATGATGGAAAAAGGAAAAAAAAAAAAATGAATTAAATGTTTCAGCTTTGTTTAGTTGGCCGTCTGGCACTGGCTTTTGGGAGGAGACGGGACCTGTGTATATGTCAGATGTACTGTATATATGTATAGAGGATGACTGTGTGTAATTGGACGTATGAAAGACAATACGCATGTATACATATGTGTATACACAGGTGTGCTTATGTATGTGAGTGCATGATACAGTCTGGGCAGTGTCAGTTTCCTGCTGCTTGATTGTGTGTGTGTACCTTATCTGATAAACAACATGTAGCCCTGAATAGCTGACATTCCCTTGGCTGGATGGGTTTTTAACTCCACAGAGCAGAACTTTGCCTGGCAGCAAAGACCTCGGGGTAAAATATCAGTCAACGGATTATCTTAAATGTTTTAGTTTTTTTTTTATTATGTTTATTTTCCATTTTGAAGCTGGTTCAAATTGCCTAGAAAACTAAGTTGAGGCCTTTTAAAGTAGTTCAAATATCAAGATAGCCTGCCATAGCCAAGCATATACTCAAATGCGTGTTAGTGTGGGACCTCTCGGTTCATTTTTGATTTCCAAGAGGCGTTACCAACGGACGCAGACCAAAATGCCTCCACACGCATTTGATAAACCTGCAACCAGTGAGAGCGACGAGTCATGGGACGTCTGTTGAGCGACGCGGAAATGTCGTCAGACTCGAGCAGAGAGGAGATGATGGGATGCTGAGAACACAATGTCTGTGAATGACATTTGAAAATATCTTTTGGTCAAATGCAGGTTTGTCAGCGGCAGCCGTCTTGGTTGTTTACAATGGCCACGTCTCATGGCGTTGGTATAAACCCCGCCCATTATCAGATAATCGGTTGTGATTGGACCGGCACGTTTCTTGCTGGAGGAAATCACTTCCCAATGGAGGCGATCCAGACCGTGAGTCTGGCAGAGCAAATGAAATGAGCTCCCGGAATTCGTCTGGGTCCCGGGCTAATATTAATAACTACTAACTAATATATTTGCATTGCGGCCTGTTAAAGGCATTCTGCATATACAGTACGCGTCGGATTCCGTCCCCCGTCTCCCACCGGTCTCTCTGCCAAACTACTTCTCGGCATGGGTTTACTTTTCCAGGACTAAGTGACCAATCACGGTGTCTAACAACATTAAGTCGAGGCAGGTCGAAATAAGGCAAATGCACGACATATCGAAGTGATTTTAAAATTTCCATGATCAACGCAGGTGTGTTCACTGCTCAAGTTCAAATTTGTCTGTGCAACTGAAGACTCCCTCAGCTCCTTCTGAGGCCGCGGCTGTTGACATCCGCAGCCCCGTCTGCCATTACTTTTATTAACAATATCAACAGTGCCATTAGGTCTTCTGTTATTGCACCGATGCTTATGTGTCTAAAAATTCCACTGCTAGCTACTTCTTATCAGCCTGCACACAAATTGAATTGACATCAGCTTGAGCAAATGTTTACTCAGGAGATGTAATGAAAATTGTTCTGAAAATGACTCCTGCAATGCGGTCTCAGGTGGGCTAATATATGTTCACATTAATCAGTGTGGAAAATCAAGAAGAAGCCCACGCTGAGATCGTTGGGCTCATCTTTGGGTCTTTTTTTGGGGGTTTCCTCTGTAATGCCAAACTTTTAAAGAAGTGCTGGAAGTTTGGTGGATGAGGTGTAAGAACTGCAGATCGAATTAACCACATGGACAGTCTTATTTATACAGTGCATTAACTGTGACTAATGCAAGTCTGGCTTGAGCGCTGTCCCACTAAAACAATAGTTATCTTGGACAAAATACCCCCGTCGCTCTCTCCCGTTCAGTGTGCTGCACCGAGGTGAAATACCCCGGTGATCCTCTGGTTGTAACTCCCAAACAACAGGCTGCAGCGTATTTCTTCTAATTGCAGAAAAGGGCTGATGGTGGACGTGTGTTTCTCATAATAACAACAATGGCAGAAACAACAGCTGTAGCGGTGGCTGCGGCTGAAGATCGCTGGTTCATCTCAGGCCACGCCGCTTTTATGGTATGGGTCGCAGGCCGGCGGGGCCCCGATGGCAGCGGAGCCCTGCCGCGACATGAAAGGCCGTCCCACAGTGCCATGCACAAAAGCAACAGCAGGGGACCAGATGGTGGTGATGCTTGTCTGAAGAAGTCAGTGGGCAACTGCTTCAAAAAGCTAGCGGATGATGAAACTTAAACGTTTGTATATTGAGCAAAGCTTGCGTGGGGACGAGGAGAAATGCAATTATGCATAAGAACAGAATGTCTTAGACGTGCTTGTAAAGCCGAGGCTGAACTTCACTTGTTGTTCTATATTTTAACATTCTGTATCCCCCTCCTCCTGCCCCCCCCCTCCCCTCAGGCTGAATCATAGCTCCTGTGTTTACTCCCCGTTTCTCAGACTTTCAGAACCCCACAGAGAGGCCGAGGGAGGAGAGGACAAACGAGAGGGACGGAAAAAAGAGCAGCGAGGACACCTGCTTATGATTCAGAGAGCCGGACCACACGGCAGTGGGAAGGTGAGAATGAGTCACCTCCCTCCCTCATTCCATCCCTTCACCAGGCGGGGCCCCCTACAGGTGGGGACCTGCGGCCGCCCCGTCAGGAATCTGTCACCTCTCTGCCGCGCTCCCATCACTCTGACGCTCCCATTCTACTGTACGTGGAAAACATAATGTAGGCAGCAAATTGACGTAGAGTAATGGAAGGATGTTTGAATTCCCCCTCTGAGATACTGGAACCAGTTGGGAAACCGCAACTATTTAAATGCAGGAAATCTTTCTTTTATAAAATGTTAATATGATATACTCTGGGGACGGGCAAGACCCCCCCCCCCCCCCTTCATCTAGTCAGCGCTCTCCGCTGAAGAGAGGGAGCAGAGGAAAGGACGGGGGGAGTGTTACAAAAGGAGGGAAGGAAAGAGAAGAGTGGAGGAGGAAGAGAATAAGAGTGGAGAAGACCCTCTTCGACTGTGCAGGTAAACAGCCCTGAATTGGAAAAACATTAGGAGCTAATGGTGACAAATGACAAGACAGCTCATTACTATAAATATCATTCTCTTTCCTCCTCGTCTTTTCCCCCTTCCCCTATGCCTCTCACTTTCCATTTCTCAAAATCTATCAGCCTCCATCTCTGCGTGGCCACATGGTAATTTTAGAGGCCTGAGAAATTATGTCTGCCTTCTCTCTCTCTCTCTCTCTCTGCACAGTCTTGATGTAAAGTAAATGAAATTCCTTTGGAACAGAGAACGGAGCCATTACTCGTTTTTTTGGGGGGATTTTTACAGCGGCATTTCCGTTCGCTGTAGCTGGACCGACTTTCTGGTCTAGGGAGAAATTAAAAAAAAAAAAATGAATTAACCGAGACTTTTGAAGTTTTGTAGGAAGGAAAAAGCATAATCACTGTCTCACAGAGGCTGAAGTCAATTAAATCTGGGATCACAATGACATTGGCTGATGACCAAGAGGTCCAGTTAAAGAATAACCACCACAAATCCAACCCATGCCTCGCACACACACACACACGCACACGCACACACACACACACACACACACACACACACACACACACTCACACACACCGGGCTTAATACTGCGTGTGAGTGTTTGGACAGAAATATGAGGTAAGTACGTACCCTGTAACATATCCGCACACGGATCCAGTGTCTCGTAATTACTTTACAATCACTTCTTTCAAAAAGTCCATGATACACGACACCGGTTTTTAGTACGTGTCGACAAAATGCATCAGAGAAGCTTTCAACAATGGATTTAAACCAGTTAACGTATACACCTTAAGTGATGTTTTTCATTAATTCTTTTTTTTTTAATCAACCGTGCCTTTGTGAATCATGCCCACTGCTCTCGCTGCAGACATATCAGATGCAGTGTCTGGCCAGAGTGTTTATACGGATGTCGCAGCAACACAAGCAGCAGATTTAGGAAAACATCACTCACACACACTCTCACACACACACACACACACACACTCACACACACACACACACACACGTGGTTCAAACAGCCATTCTCTACGAGTGTGAGCTGCGTTTCTCTTTGAAATAGACGCTGACGAAATGTTGCACAACTGTTTTTGACAGTCCTCCTCTTTTCAACCACTAACCCCCCGTAGAAGTCCCATCACCTGATTCCTTTTAACAGACTTGTCAGAGGAGAAAAGGACCATGCCAGATGACAGGAGGAGCGGAGAGGAAGATGTGGAAACCACATGTTCATCAACCACTGGTTCCACATCTCCTGCTGTGCAATATGTTCTCATGCAGATAAGAATATGTCTGTAGCTGGAGGCACTCGTTTTGGACACACACACACACACACACACACACACACACACACACACACACACACACACACGTATATGAATGGCCATCCTCTCACTTCATCTCTGTTCAACTCTTCCTTCCTGTCAAAGTCTCCTTCCATTATCCGACCTCTCCGATATCTAAACTCTGTCCATCGCCGCCTCTTCCTCTCGCCCTCCCTCTCCACCGCACACATCAGCTCTATCTGTTCGCCGCTGTAACTCAATATGCGGCCAATCAGCAAGAGGCTTTGGAGTTTTGCTCATTACAGACTTTACAGCTGTGGGGGCCTCGCCGGGGAGCCAGACATCTGCAGAACCGTCCAATATCTGGCCTCTCCCGGGCCGGCACACATAAACAGACCGGAGAAAACATCTGCACTGTAGGTGAAATGATTGTGGGAGTCCAGGAAAAGAATCTGCGAGATAAAGGGAGGATGTGGAAAGATGAGAAACTTCTGCTGCAGATGGAGGAGAGAAACAGAAGGAAGAGGGAGAAAGTGAAGCCAGCCCCGAGGCTTAAAAATGTAATTAAAAAGTCCTCATAAACGGGCTGAGGATGTAATAAAGCCGGCCAAGGCCATTAATCTCAGGATAATAACATTAACTTTTAATAAATACTGCTTGATTAGGAATGAGTCATGTTGTAGAAAACTCTGTTGGGATTTACTACGTTAAAGTAAATATTTTTACTTTTCCCAATTTTATTTAAACTTTTTGTTACACCATTCCTGAAGTAATAATTACTAGGTATTGAAATATGTAATGTAAGACCAACATCTGTGAATTGATTACAATCAGCTGATTTTACCTTGTGTTACATTTGACCAAATTCATAAATAAATAGTTGCTTTTACTGTACACTGAATTTGATTTTTAGGAAAATAACAACAGACATCTCAATAATATACGACTAAACATAACCAATAGACAATTTCAGGAGCATGAATTGAGTTCAGTTCCAGGAAAAAATAGATAAGAGTATTGAGGGAGGATGCGAATGAACTACGCTTCGGGACCCCGGCTTTCCTTCGAGGATGAAAGCTGGAAAAGAAAGGCAGGAGAGAGTGAGGCAGGGGGGGGATGAGTGATAGGAGGAAAAGTGGGATGTCCTCTCCCCCAGTGAGGCCCTGAAGACTCGGTAGCTGCTGCGGCCTGCCAAGATATAACCTCATCGGGGGCTGGAGACACCTGGCTATTCACACCAGAGCAGGCGAGATGACTTCCACAGCTGCCTGGTCGTGTATTACATGTTTGGAGGAGCAGCAGGGGTCTCTGTCATTCAATAACACGTCGGGTATGGGAGTTCTCATGACTCATGTCACGGGAATCATAATGGACCGGAGCCCAGTTCCAAGACAGTTTATTTCTCTTTCACTGCAGGTGATGTTATGCAGGAAGCAGTGAGTGAGATGTGCAGATTCCCCCCTTTTCCCTTTTTACTCCTCTTTCACTCGAAATGAATTGAAACATGTAGTTTCACGCACGGCCGCTCTGTACAGTGCGTGTTGGGACTATCTCGTGTGAATATCGGTTTTTCTAACAGAGAGGATTAAAGACACGCCGCATGTGTGTCCAGCTCTACCTGCAGGACATCCCCCAGGTCGGCCGTGCTGATCTCGGGGTCCTCCGTGGTGTTGAAGGGTACAGGAGTAATCCTGACGAAGGTGAGCACTCGGGGCTCGGGGTATCTCCACAGCATCACGCCCGGGCTGTCCTCCGTTTCAGTGTAGAACACCACCTCGTGGGGCCCTGGCAACCTCTGGGACGCTGCAGGGAGTTGACAAAGAGAAAAAACCCCATCAGACTACAGTACCTTCGCTGGAATCTGCCGTGAGGTTTACACTGAGCTTTGGAGGAGGGAAAACTTGTGGAAAACCTGTACAGACACAAGTCAATATGAAAATGACATCATCGTAAACCGAAAAGAAAGAAAAGATAAAAGAATGTGCAACTGACAAGCAGACGACGAACTGGAAGGAATTTTGATTTTGCAGATTTTGCAAAGAGCCTTTACTCGCCTCGGGAACATTTTCTGATGCTTGTGGAAGAAATGTATAATGAAATTCACCTTTTGTTGCTAGAGAACTAGATGCGACGTGCACACATCTTCGGTGCTGTGAAGTTTTTATTTGTCATTTTCTACGGTGAACCCTCGGAACAGCATCTCCCCTGGAGGAGCACGGTGGACGTTTCCAACGCGTCCAGAACGCAGAACGTTCGCATGCGTAAGAAGCTGTATATGAACCGAGTGGCCGAGTAAACAGTTTCTGGTGTGGACTAAACAACCATTGATTGAACCGTGCCTTGCACCTTGCAACAGCTGGACAACAGTGGATCCAAACTCCGGAGTGGTGTTTGACTTGAGTCCCGGCTGCTGTTTGTGATTCAGAGTCCTTTGGAAAAATGTTTATTTGACACAAACAGTCGAGCAGAGAACTGCCGCTCTGTTTGGGCCCCGGGGGCCACGAGCACCGAGACCCTCTCTGGAGAAAACACATTTGGAGGGGCATCGGTCTGCGGCTGATCCCCGCCGGACCAGACGACGGACAGACACTTTCATGAGGTTTTCTCTTTTCATTTGCTTGAACTCGGAGAAAGTGAGAGACGGAGACAGAGAGTCCTTCCACCGCTCTCTCTCCATCCATCTGTCATCCACTCCTCTGACCATCCATCCCTGTGTCCGGGCCCCCGAGGGGCCACTCACCGTTCTCTGTTCCCCCTCGACTGCTGACAACATGTTGCCGACAGATTGTCCGCTCTGTTCTAGTTCACTACTGTACATTCTCCTGCTTCAGTCAGCGTAGTAAATGCATCAAAGACCGGTGGAAACGGTGCAACAAACAAAGACTCAACCACAGCTGACAGAGTGGACGGCTGGTCTGCAGCCAGGGAGAAGTTTGATCCTCTGTGTACAATGTCCCTGTGTGTGTGTGTGTGTGTGTGTGTGTGTGTGTGTGTGAGTGTGCACGGAGAGGGGGAATAAACAGCATGCTGCTCAGAGTGGAACCAGGCAGACGTGTCTGATGAAACTTCTTTCCACAGAAGACTTTGATCTCGCTCTCGATTGGAGTCTGTGTGTATCTTAAGTGACGTCTCACTTTGTCACAAAGGTTCTTCTTGGAGTTTGTGACTGATGTTCGTCCTCAGGACTCAGGGAGCGGCTGCTTTACCGCCGGTCCATCCACTTTGAGAAGCTTGTCATGGAATCACCAGGAAGAAATGGAGGTCGGCATCATATCGTTTTACTTTGAGTCGAGGATTAATCTCTTTTAAAAAGCAATTTGGTCTGTTTGAAATTACTGACATGAAGGCCAGCTGATAAAACAACCAGAGGACAATCCCTCTCCGGGGGCTTGGACTACTGCTGAACATCTAGAAGCTCCTCTGCCGGATGAACAGCTCCACAAATGTTGGGCTGCAACTTATGAATATTTTCATAGTCGATTAATCTGTCGATTCTTATCTCGATTAATCCATTAGTCGTTTGCTCCATAAAATGGTGAAAAATGTCGATCGTGTTCCCCAAAACCCCCAAGAGGATGTTTTGTTTTGTCCACACACCAAAAGATATTCAGTTCACTGTCACAGAGGAGCAAAGAAACCAGGAGAATTCTTTTTCTTCATAAAAAATACTTGAACAGATTCATCGATTATCAAAATAGTTGGCGATTAATTTAGTAGTGGATTACTAATCGATTAACTGCTGCAGCTCTAAACAAATGTGTCAATTCAAGCAGGATTGAAAGTATAGTTGTGTACACTACAAGGTGCACGTCATCTCCGCATGAGATCCACACGCACCACATAACAACATTCACCTGAGTCCTGGATGTAGTTAAAATGCCCCGTGCGCAAGTCATCGGAGCTGTGCTCTGTCCGAGGAGAGGGAGCGCCTGGGGAGGGGGGCGGCTGCGGGTGGCGGGGGTGGCTCCTGGAACAGCCATCGGCCGAGTCCTCTCTCTGAAGGCGAAGGTACGTCCGTAGGTGCTCCTCCACCAGCGTCAGGCAGTTCAGATGCTCTTGGCCCCAAAAGACCTGTGGAGACAGAACAAGAGAGGGTAAGATGGATGGGATGGAACAACGGGGGGAAAAAAGACAAAGTGTAGGACGGGGAACTGGAGACACAGGAAGACAGGGAGGTCGAGGCAGGTAAAGAGAGAGATGAATTGGAAGCAAAGGAATTGACAGTGAAAAGAGAAAAGCTTCGACACAGACACAGAGCTGACGCAAAACAGGAAGAGAAGCAGTCGGGGTTACCCTCATCATCACCCCTTCACCTCCTTACTAATATTACCTAACATAAGCTTACATCCTTCCTACTTACCCGTGGCATTCCCCTTCCCGAGCGCCATCAAAGCGGTTCTGTCTGGGGTTTGGACTACGGACGAGGAATCTCTGAGTCAAAAACTCTTCGCACATGGAGCTGCCTGCCCGCTCGCCCCGCTGCACTCACAAGCTCGCAAGGGTGGGTGATGACTAAACTCTAAAAACAGGAAAATTTGGGGATTTTTTTTTCTTTCTTCCCAAGGTTTTGGAAGAGAACGCATGAGAAGAAGGAATCGGAGGGAATTCCAGTGGTTTTGTACAGCACTTGATTAGAATGCCAATATTTGCAAAGGGAAACGTATGATTACGTATTAAGTGTTGAGTCACAAGTGATGTTTCTGTTAATAGGCACGCCATAAAAACATTAAGGGAAACATTCAAAATAGGGAAGGGGGTTACCCGTGAAGAAGTGATGTGGAATAATACATTAGTAATAATGCGCTCAGTTAGTCACATTTTCGGCGTGGACGTTATGTAACTTCTCACAGGAAAAACGGCACACATAAGATATATCCCCTAAAATAGCCCTTATAATATTCCACCACTTAAGCAGCAGATGTGACTTGAATCTACAGTGGAGTTACAGCATGCAGTTCCTACTGTCATCGCTTCAGCTGCACGGAGGACAGAAGCCACGGCAGAGCTGAACCGGCCTCGGGCGTTAAGAGCGTGGTGACCTTTGTCTGTGAGTGTCATCCTACGAATACCACGAGGATTCATCTGGAAGCCCGAAGGAGCTCACGGCCGAGACGATGTCGTAGTGAGCAACGGCATCGCCTCGTGATCAGAGGCCGTTCTTCTCTCCGGCCCTTCGGGGCGAGTGTCCTTGAGCGGGACACTCCAACTCTCACCGGGTGCAGAGGTGCTGATCTGACCCTGAACTCGGAGAGACGTGTATAGCTCTGCGGGTTGATAAATGATATGCAGAATTGATGTCATGGGCCAAACCTGCAGCAGGCCTCCCTTCAGGTCCAGCAGCAGTTTAGGGGGGCCGGGCTCCGGTCCAGGGCTGCCGCTGTGCCGGCACCAGCGGGCCTCCAGGGAGGTGCCGCAGGAGAACGGGCCGAGCAGGAGGTGACTCCGGTCCTTTAGGCCTGTTCTCACCAACACGTCCCGCAGCTCCAGCAGCACAGAGGAAGACTGAACTGCGTCTGGGAGGACAGAAGAAGAAGAAAATGAATGGTTTGTACAGTACAGGGTCGAACTACGGAGGGAAAACAGGAGGGGAGCGATATGTCCAAAAAAAAAAAAACAGCGGCCCCTCATTTTTGATAACTCGAAAATCCCATGCAAGAGCAGGCCTGTCACGATAACTACTTTTTGTTGCATGATATTTTGTCCCCGAAATGATTGCGATAAACAATATTATCGTGATTTAAAGACCATTTTTTAAAATACTGAATCATGTGAGCTTGGTCGTTGAGGCAAGTTCTACACGATTTGTAAATATTATCCAGAGTTTAGACTCAAGACAAGCAAGTTGAAGACACGGAGCCTTTTAGAAAAACACTGAGAAAATCCATATTTTCTGGACATTTTATAGACAAAACAAGCAAAAGAATAATCATACGACGAGAACAGATGAGAGGACAGAAGCACAATCATTCCTATGTCAACAAACACGCGTGTAGACACAATAAACAGGATTGATTTCATATTCATGTATCCCAAAGTTAGTCGATATTGTAATTTTCGTGACCTGCTTCTGCTGGGTTCAAGTGAGGAGAAGACAGACTTCCTGAAGGGCTGAGGACTCCAACGATTCAAAGACTTGACCGGTGCAACCTCTGCTCTAAAAGCACAACAACAGTAAAGCTCCGTCTGTGCAGTGTCTCCTCTTGAACAGAGGTGTTCTGGCGCCACGGTCAGATCCACGTGAACCCTCAGGGACTCCACTTCAGAGTCAGTGCTTCTGTTGATTCTGCAAAACTAAAAGGTTTTAGCAGCTTGATGACGGTGAGAAAAGAAGTCTGATGTAACCCAGACAGTCGAGCCAAACACCCACTCATCCTGAACGAACCAAAAGTAGCAAAAAACCCCCCCCCCCCCAATTTTAATAAGGAAAGTTTTTAAACATATTCTGTCCTTTCCATTAAACATAGTGATGTGCCACTTCCAGCATTCAGGCTGTCCTGGAGTTGTCCTTGTGGTCCCATAAATCAGAGGACTGAAAAACATCTTCCACCAGCCGCTGACATGGGAGGGTTGCTCTGGTCAGCTCGGGCTGCAGCAGCCGCAGCCCATTTGGAAACCTCAACGCCGGATGACTAATATTGCCCTGAGAAGCCGCTCAGGCCTGTACAGAAACTCTCACCCAAGTCTGAACAAGCAAAAACAAACCAGCAGCAGTACGCCTCGTTTTCTATCCCCGCCTAGAGGTTTCTATTTTATTGTTCCTATGATTTTATTGTTTGACGACAGGAATTTTAAACGATTGTCACGCTCAAAAACAACAGCACAGAGACGAGCAGTTTCTGTTGACTCAACCACTGGCTCCTCCGAAACGGAACATCCACGCCCAGAGAGGTAGAGCGGTAAAGGGATGGTTAACATGTCCCTCTGAAAATCTGGCTGGCTCTTCGAGCGCCCGACACACAGGAGAACATATCGTATCGGTTACAGTTGGTCCAGTGTTGGTTTGATTTCCTATGAATAGACACGTGTGCATGTCTGTCCTTCGAGGAAAGACTTTGAGGTTTGAGGGAGTGATGGGAGGGCATATGAAGGGAGAGAGAGATCTACTGTATATGATGAAGTTCTTGTACGTAAGAGCACTCGCACCTTTTCCGGCTTCATAAAGTGACTATGGAATATCTTCCCCCACATTAGAGCCCAGTACCTCCGGGGGGGGGGGGGGGGGGGGGGGGGGGGGGGGGGGGGGGGGGGGGGGGGGGGGGGGGGGGGGGCGGTTCCACCGAAAGAGGGCTTCTCTCAGATATAAATCTTTTTCAGGGAACAAATATTATATAAGGGTGACTCATGTCTCCCGAGGAAGTCATTGTTGGTACGTGTTTGCAGTTTACCTGCTCACATCTTGTGGTGTTGCCGTGCAGTTAGAGCCGTTAAGAGATTACTTGCTGAAACTGTGTGGACACTGGGTTTATTTTCATGGCCGGGATTTATTAGACAGCGCAGGGGGAACTCCCAAACTGGCCTGTTCCACGGAGAATCTTTCATTCAAACATGCTCAAACGGAAACACAAGCACATTGAGGTTGTACGCACACGCACGCACACAAACATACACACACACGCACGCGCACACACACACGCACGCACACACACGTAAGATACAGAAAAGTACATCCCAATGCCTGCATACATACACATGTAAGCGTTCTCTCCTGTCACACAGAGCATCATTTAAAACCCAGCTGACCGCAGCATCCTGGTGATAAAGCCAGTAACAGCAGCCAGCGCTCCCCAGAAATCAGCCTAATGGGGAGTGGTTTTAACAAGGGGGGAATCCCTTTCTCATCCCAAACTCCATTCTTCCACCCAGGCCTGAATAACAGGCACATTTCTCCATCCTCCCTGTCTCCCTCCCTCCCTGCTTTTGCCACAAACGGCCACATCGCAGCTATGAAAGGTCGTCTCCAGAGACGTGTCAGCGGACAGCTCAGAGATATTACACCGCTGAGCTGTGAAGAACTGCTATTAGCAGCAAGGAGAGGAAGGAATGTTGGGGGGGGGGGGTTTGAACTGGGAAAGTATTTGAGGACGGTGCGGGCGGTACATACAGACGTGGTGTCGGCACCCTCACTTAAAGGAATTAGCAGAAACTCTTCCACTCCTCTCTGGTTTTGATTTATGATGAAACACATATTAAATAACATAAAGTATTGGGAACCTTGACCTAATATTTTTCAGTTTTCTCAGGTTTGATCGGTGCCTCGTCCCGTCGACAAGTTTCAGCTTTCTTCCATAAGACCAGAACTTCAGAATGGTCCAATGTTTTATTCTCTCTCAGTCATTCTTGTCTGCTTTCAGGTCCTTGTCCTGTTGAAGGAGCGATGACCAGTGGCGGAGGTTGGACTCTGACACGGCAGAGTAATGTTTCTCTCAACAATTTCATTGTGCCCGGACAGACTCAAGGTACCCAAAGAAAAACCCCATAACACAATCCACTGAGCCACCTCCATGTTTCAGTGGACGTTCTTCAATTCATTAATGTTCATTACTTTCCTTCTTCTTCTGTGGACGTAGAGATAATGTTACTTACCAGAAAGCTCTTGTTTGATTAATCTGTCCAAGGGACGTTCTCCCAGAAGGGTTGTGGCGTGTTCACAGGCAATTTGGCAAATGGCCCCAGTCGTTTCTCTTTCAACCGTGGGGTCCTCCTGGGTCTTCATCGGTGCAGCACACTTGGTTTAATAAGTGACATAGAGTGTGGGGGCGACTGGACTGTACATTGATCTTGGAGGTCGGCTTGTGTCTGTTTTGAAGTCCACCGTTCAAACTCTCCCGTTCAATCTGGAGTCAATTTTCCAACTTGAGGCCGAGTCCAGGGCGGTTGGCTGCGGTCCCGTGGATCTTCAATGAATATTAGCAACTGTGGTCACGGGGACATCAGGCTGCTTGGAGCTGATCTTGTGGCCTTTACCTTGATCATGCTTGGCAATTATTTTCTTCTCCTCTGACTCTTTTCTTGTCTTTCTCTGTGGTGCACACGTTGATACCAAACAGCACAATGACGACCCCTTCGAAGGGGCACCAACAATTTCGTCCAGGCCATCTTCAAAGATCTTCGTGGAATAAGTAAGAATTCAGCTCTTTCCACAGTTTCTTTCTTGTATTTGGTGCAAATCCAAAGGCGTAGAGGTACGCACAACTAGAGAGCTTTTAATTGTTCTGATGTTCAAATGAGGAGTTGCTCAACAACCCGTTTCACATCTGTATTTTACATAAGTATTATTTTACATAGTATTATATGATACAAACAGCACAAGTGGCAAAAAGACGATGGAGGAAAAGAGAATGATCGAGGGAAAGAAAACAAATACATGGACACAGAGTGCAAGAGGAAGAGAGTGTGACGCTGAGAAAGTTCCCTCTCCTGGAATTGATTAAATCTAAAGAGTTGAATATCCATTCAAGGTTTTAAAATGGCTGGGGTACAGACTATCGCCTGCAGCTCTCACTCTGCTCATAAAACACACAAATCTCTGAAGCTTCTGTTACTACTGTAACTTACACAATGACAAATGGTCTGAGAGTGGTTCAGGCAGACATATTTGAACCGGACACTGAAGAAGAAGAGTGACTCCTACAGGGTCTCCAACAGGTCCATGTAACAGAATGGTGAGGGTAAGCAGTGTCCTCTATACATATGATGACGGATGATAATTTAAGATCCTGTTTTCTCAGTCGTCACTGACACATTACTGAAATGGTCACAAATCAAACAAGAAGTCTACAGTCGATAAGTAAAGAGCGCCAACTAGAGGCTTCTTTTAACACACACACCCGCACAGAAAGGTACAACAAACACATACATAAGATATACGCATCTTTTGAGAAACTAAAGCACACTGATAAAGCGGGGGTTGATCCATAAGCTACAATATGAAAACTGTTTCGAAAATAATGAGAAACTTAAATCGGAACTTAAACTTAACTTTGATCAAACACAGATCGTCACGTACTCACTTACACCTGCGCATCTCGCACCGTCGCAGTAGACTGGACGCCCTCGCACGCCCACCGCAGGCTCGCTGCACAACCCCCGACACCCGGGGAGCAGAGTGGGTGGTGGAACAGGGTTGACGGAAATCTTCCTACGGTGAAATACATCTCTGGCAAACACTCGGGTGAGATGAGACAGGATCTCAGACTGATTTACCGCGTCGGTTTCTCCCTGGCAGCCGTTATCTGACCACTGCCTGGGTGATTTATACCCCGGGACACACTGGTATCAATTAGAAGAAACCTAAAGGAGTCATTACCTAACTAGCAGAGGCCCCCGAAGACTGTCTGGGATGGTAAGAGTAATAGAAGTAATATACTGTCACTCACCACAGAAGTACACTATTCCCTCACCACAAGACCACTATAGGACACTAGAGGAATCTGGTTTCGTAGCAGGGGACGGCGTCAGCCAAAATGGCACAGTGCAGTGGAGCTGTGTGTCATCCAGGCTGCTACAAATACAGTAACCGACGAGTGTTGACGAGGTACATATGGGTTCAATGACAACTGTTACGCGTAAGCTAATCACATACGGCAGATAGAAAGTTCATTTTCTTAATATTAAAACGCGACAGACAATTTCTTTCTCGGAGGACATTTATGACGTTAATGTTCATTTTAATCATCTTATTCTCAGGATTAGAATTTTCATTTCACACCATTCTGCCCCCTAACGTTAGTCTGATGGGTTCCTGACAAATTAAGGTTTAAGTTTAAGGTCAAGTGTGGGCCATCTCGTCACACGTACAAGGTTCACACAGCTTCAGGCTTGGTTTGCTTTTGGTTATTTTCAAAGGAAATACCGGCAGCTCCAGTGGTGTGTGTGTGTGTGTGTGTGTGTGCGTGCATGCGATATGTTTTGCACGTAGGACATGCGGTGCCCAGCAGGGAAAGAAAAAGAAACAGCAAGTCTGGCCCTAATTTCATGTGTTACATTAGGCTGGAAATCTGACAGACAGTAAAAGAAGAAATAAAGATTAATGTTGCTGTGCAGAGGCGTCAGTGTACAGTAGAATCTGTCAGTAGTCCTGAGTTTACTCTTCTAGCCAACTTGGGTTTTGGGCTTGTGCACCACAGTGCCTTACACTATTCTATATTCTATATTTTGGTGAGAAACTAGAAATAACTGGCACAACGGTCCTGAATTAAATGTCTCCTTCATGAAGGTTATCTTGTTCAGTTTTTGTTGAAAGACATTTCAGTGCTTTAGAACTGTACTGTGTCGTACAGTGCTGACAGCTGTTGACCTGCGTTGACCTTTAGCTCCTGTTGTATGAAGGTATTCAGAGAACTTTGTTCGGACCATTTATGTGCCTGTGCATTTATACAAGTATCCAATCAGTCCGTCTCAGTGTCGCTGCTGAACATTTACCATCTTATATTAATAAATAATCTCAAACTGGTCTCGTGAACAGTGAGTTCAGTGAACTTCAGTGACCTCCCCAGTCACCAGATGTGAATCCAGTAGAATGTTTTTTGTGATGTAGTAGGAACAGGAGATTGGCAGCTTGAACGTGCAGCTGATAAATCTGCAGATGTGATGTGATGCAGTCGCGTCAACATGGATCAGAATCTCCAAGGAAAGTTTCCATCATCGTGAAGGATCCATGTCACAAGGAACTGAGGCTAGTAAAAATAGGAACGAAAAATAATAATTTTGGACGCAGCAAGTAAACCGATGACATCTCTTTGGGTTTTAGGAGATTGTGATTCATCGACCGACCAAACAATTTATTAATTAATCACGGAAATATTTGTCAGGACGATTGCTAATCAAAATAATCGTAAGCAGCCTCAATAAATTCTTCTTTCTCACCCTTATTCTGGTCAAAAGTCCCCACCCACAACGTGTGTGTGTGAGGGTCCCATGTCTTCTCTGTTACATATTTCTACTGTTAATGCAGTGAGAACAATTTATTGGATGGGTTTAGTTGCCAAATCGCAGCAGGGTGTATTTCCAAAGATAAATCTCTTTATAGTTTGGCTTCGCTCCGCTCCGCTCCGCTTCTCCCTGACTATTGAAACAGAAGTAACATGATAAATGGAAAAGAGTGGCTTTCTTTCAGCAGAGTAAACACACCGACATGTACCAGGGCTGGGGAAACAAAATAAAACTTGAAAAAAAAAAAAAAAGGAAGAGAAGAGACATAAATAAATAATAGGTAGTTTTCACTTCATTCAAAGAACATGTGTTTTCCTTTGCAAGTGTGCTGGAGTAAATCAGCATGAAAAAGAAAGGGTTCCGCTGAGGCTGAGGACCGAGGGGGAGCTTTAGGTGTGTGTGTGTGTGTGTGTGTGTGTTGTATGCATATGAAAAAGTACACACTAGTGACAGAGTCTGGAGTGTGTGTGTGTGTGTGTGTGTGTGTGTGTGTGTGCGCGCATGTTCTTGTGGGAAATCGGGGGCACTCTATGGGCAGTCTGACGGAGAGCTGAGAGATTAGGGAGGGTCTTGTTTCATGGACCTTAAGACATCTGTTCTCTCTCTCTTGCCCACCTCCCAACCTTTCTTTCATTGAACTACGAATGCCCCCCTACCTTGGGGAGGGGTGAGTCGCGGACGCAGGGAGGAATGTGGGGCTTCCACTTGCTTTTCATTAACACAGGATCTGGTAACACACCTCACTGTCAACCTAATCCCCTCTCTCTCCATCTTGTCCCCTGGCAGAAGGGGGGGGGGGGGGGGGGGGGGGGGGGGGGGGGGCTGGGGGCTGCCATGACCAGGTACAGAGCCCCAGATGTTCCATGGATGAGGGGGGTGGGCGGGGGGGTAGGAGGAGGGATGACAGGGTCTTCACCCCAATGCAGCTATGGATGTACGCTAATGAAGACAGGGTGGGGCGGGGTGAGAGGAGGAGAGACCCTGTTACTGCTCACACGGAGCAATCTGCCTGTCGTCTCTTTTCACCCTCCGCCTGCGTTACATCTCCTTCATTTCTCTACCTCTCCTCTCCATTCCTCTCTCCCTCTCCTTGATTCTTTTCCTCGTCTCCTCTTCTGTCCCCGTTCAACTCATAGATGCTTCTTCTCTCTCTCTGCCGTATGTCCCCCGACATTTCTGTCAGCGCGTCGCCTCAGTTCCTTCTCTCGCTCCACTTCTCTATCTCCATCGCCTCCCTGCTTCCCTCCTTTCATAACTCTTCCCCCCCCCCTCCTGCCTCCCCCCCCTCCCGCTTCCTCTTACAAACTGGCATCATCCTGAGGTCTGCTCAGGATGTGGTCCATCAATCTCCGTCTGCCACTGAGAAGCAGCAGTGCAACAAAAGCAGAGCAACAGTAGTGGTACATACTGTAGCGGTAGTAATACTACATTCTCCTGTCTTACATCTCCCATGTACAGCTTCTCCCCGGGGGGCCATTCCCGCTGACTTATTGTGGCAGCTCGAGCGCTCAACCTCACAGAACGGGGATCCCACCCTTTATCTTCGCAGAATTCCAAGGTATCCGTTTTCCAAAAGGTATGGAGCGGGGCCGGAGAGGCCGCGCGGCGGTGAGTGATGGAGGCGGTGCAACCCAGGCCAGGAGTCAGCAGATACATCCATTGTCGCCGGTGATCAGTCTGCGTAATTTGAGACAGTTTGTCTCGTTTCGATGTCAACAAATCTGGAAACACTATGTGGAGAAGAAGCCCTCTGGGAGAGTCACCATGTGTGTTGTGACAGAGATCCATAAGAGCGCTTCACTTATCAGGAGGGGGGGGCAACACACAACTGGGTGAGACAAACATGTTGTTCAGCAGGACTCGAGACATTTACTGTAAAATCCTCTACGTGGGCAATCGGTGGCAACACATACAGATGTGACCTCTTCCTCTACGCTGGGTGATGAAAGATCAGGGCCTTTACTGAGATTCTCTTACTGTAAACCTGTCAGGTGTTCCACAGAGAACTGAAATATGATCTACGAGGAGCTGAATGAAACTTAGTGCAGGTGATGACAGCGTCAGTTTTATGGGCAGTTATCACAATGTCTTGTTCAGAACGAACAAAGAGTCATAACAACACCAGCGGTCTTGATCGCACCGTGCGTCCAGTCGGACTGGGAGCGTTTCAAGAAAACAATACCGGTGAAAAGACATTTCTCGGCACGCTAATCTCAGCTTCCTGTGTTTACTGCGAATGCATCAAAGAAGTACAATCAACAAATCTGGAGAGAAGCATATCCAAAAGGACGGGCAGTCGCTATAAATAGTAGAATCCCCTGAATGGAAAGTGAGTGGGAGGGGTCTCGCTTTCATATCGTCTCTAAACTCTCGGTTCTTTTTCCATTGCGTTGCACGCGCAGCTTCAAACTCTCTGTTTATTGAAGTGTGCGGACCAAAGACGAAAAGCTGGTGAGAATCAGGGGCAGGGCAGGAGGGGCCGGGCGCTGTGTCACCGTGCAGTTATGCAGATTTGAGTAAACAAAGTGCAAATTGTTTGAGGTTTTAATTAACATTTTTGACAATCATTTTATCTGAAGTAACCCTATATAATCACATCTGCGGGACAGATGGCGGCGCTCAGAAGGCCCAGTACCAGCTCTGTCCCTGTCCCCTTGCACCGCCCCCCCCCCCCACACACACACACACACACTCACACACACTCACAGGGGATGTGTTGCTCAGCAGCACTGAGGCACAAACCATCTACCTGCCGCATCGTGAGTCTACCTTTTTCCTTGCTTATCTGCGAGACGCGGCTCGTCAGCTCCTCACTCTTCTATCCCCCCGTTTCCCCCGCGGGGTCCAGTTCGGAGGAACGTGCCAAACAGAATAGCAAAAAACTGAACAAACAAACCAAAACAATCCCTGACGGTCCGTTGCAGCCTGTTGACTCACACCCAACAGGCACAGAGGCCTTCTGATTCATATTAGTATTAGCAGATCTGATTGTCATGACGGAAACACGCCGATGCCTCCTGGATTACAGTCGGTGCTGATGAACGCAGGGTTTGGTCCGAACATGAAAACAAACAATCCCTCTCTCCGTCGTACACTCGTACATGAGTGCGTGAAAAATATCATTCTCTCTCAGACTAACACAAACATCTCACTCTACGGTTTACTGACAAACCGGCTCTTTTGGCAAACGAGGGCTTTGCAAGCATGTGTAAAAAACTAAAACACAAAGTCCGAGTGTTGTTTAGTGTGTATAACAGTGTCAAATCATCCAAAAAGGGCCGAGAAATCACGCTCTCCTCAACAAACAAGGGTGGAGGAGTTCCACACGGTGGGACGATGATCAGTTCACGTTCAGAAACGACCACTATGTACAGTAGATCCATGAGTTCACGGGCTACGGGCGTAGAAAAGAGTGTGACACTTGCTGTTTGATTAAACACATTCCTGAGGGAACATGTGTTACGACACTCCGGCTTCATTCCCCACAAACTTCAATCTGAATGAATAACAAATACGAGAGTTGGGTGCACCGGGTACAGCACTTTTCTGAATTTGTCCACATCAAATATTTGTTTGGTTGCATAACATAATGAAAAGAAACAGAACAATTTGTTCTTCGCTCGATTTTTTTATTGGATATTTGGAGCTTTGTGTAACTGTGCTTGGATTCTCAAAGGGCCTGGCCTGGTTCCTGTTGGCTCGCATGCTGTGCAAGGGCACCAGACTTGTGACACACCACAAAAAGAAAGAAAGAGAGCGCGGACATTTGGTGTTGTGTACTACGCAGTCTTAAAATTGTGGTTTCTTTAGAATATGATTAAATCTGCCAAATGGGGTGAAGTCATTGCAGTTGTTTCCAATGCAGCTCCACCTGTTTCAAGAGTTTTCCCTGAAACAAGTGGCAATATCTTGAAATAAAGCAGAATACGACGGGTGACATCACCGGTTTGATGTTTTGTTTTTTTTGTTGTTTTTTTTTTCACTTTTCACATCAAGAGAGAAGTAAGGGAGTCCAGACCCTTGTTACGTTTGGAGTGATACAACATGAGCTCTGACGCACAAGGAGGGAGTTGGTGAAAAGAACAAATACAATTCGACAGTCATCAGGGACTACACGACTGTGAGTGAGCTATAAAGAGCTTATGAACCTATGACTGACGAAAGCTCAAACACCACTGGTACTGTACAATTTTGAAATGAACAATGAACAATTGTATGTGTCTCTATGCTTCTGGTTTGAACAGTAAGATGAATGTCGGGTCTATGAAGGTTTGAAGAACTATGACAATCATAACTTCTAACCTCCAAGTATGTTTTTTTATTTTGGTACTTCGGTCGATTACAATATGATTCAACAAAGTGCAGAATACTTGGATTCATGCTTCTGCGCCTGTGCTCCAGTTCATCTGTCCTTCCTGTCCTGCTCGTGTCCTAATCTCAATGTCATTTTCATTTCCTGCAAATGGAAGATGCTCGCGTTGGACTCACCTTCTATCCTAGGCCCCGGCTTCACGTGCAGACTCCCCGTCATGGCCGACACCGATACCGTGACGCTGGGCCTCATTGGGTGGGCCTCCGTCTCCATGACGACCACCATCTGGGCGGTGCGGAGGGACACCTTGTGGAAGGTCAGCGCCAGGGCCCGCACGCTGTTGGCTTTGCCCGGAGCCGAGGCCCGGTGCTGGGCGTCCGACCGAGGGAGCGCGGGCCTGGGCAGCGTCCTCGTCGGGGAGGAGTGAGGCGTGGCGGGAGCCGACGGGGGTTTACCGGAGGAATCCCACACGTGGTTGGGAAGGACTTTGCTCAGGTAGGCTTTGGCCTGCTCCAGCTTTGCCAGTGTGGGGTTGATTTTCAGGGGCCGTGAAAGCTCCACGTTGAGCTCAGCTGTGGAGAGAGGACAACAAATAGAATTAAAGAAAAGAGACTAATTTGATCATTGCTGATATTTAAATTTTGCGTGGATCCTGACTTCTTTTTATGAGGTGCTAATTAATAAAGAAAACAGAGCAGGAAGAAACAAACACCCCCCCGACAAAAAACATCAAAAACACGACTTTACTGTTAAACAAAGCTGTCTCATGCCAGTAATAAATTTAATAGTACACAAACTTTTCCTGGAACTCTTTTGTGTTCTGTGTGTGTTTGTGAATGGAAAATAAATATCTGAAATATTTCTCATGTTTTGCAATCTAGTGAGAAAAATAGGATCAAGTCACTGTTGGCTTGGGGCTTTTTTTGCTCCTCGCTGACAACCTCCTCCGTCTTTTTGGAAAAATTCACTATGAACTGGACGCAATCCATTTCGGGGGGTTTCAAGGAGAGCCAGGGCCCGTCAGCGCACCAGCGAGCGAAGATGTGTCGCCATCGAACCCACGGAACGCTGCATGGCAACGTCTCGTGAATCACAACCCTGACAACTCTTCTCTCCTCTTCTAGTCACTCACACGCTTTGCATGCAAGGACCTGTTAACTGCCAGCTGGGTCCTTTCTCCATCTCTTTCTCCTTCTCATAAGCACAATTACTGGCTGCCTCCACGTGATATCCTAACGTGACACTGCGGAATAGCAGGAAAACAGAATCCCCCCCCCCCCCTTCATTCCAGCCACATAAATCCAAGACTGCTCGGCATCCGCTGCTCTACCTCTCTCCCTCCGCTCTCCGATGCTCGACTGCGGCCTTCAAACACTCGACTGGAATCTACAGAGACACATGACTTAACTCAATGCCGTTTTACACCACTTCCATTATCCCATTTTTCCACTGGGTCATGATGATGGGAGAAGGAAGCGGGCGAAAAACAACAGCAGCTGTTTTTCATGGTCTCATCAAGGCACCGGCGTTTAGAGGCTTTTTTTCCTGAGGGGTTTTAATCCTCCTGTCTGTTCCTCCGCAGGTAGGAGCAGGAGCGGGGGGGGGGGGGGGGGGGGACACGACCAGGGGCGCTGCCAATAGGTGCGCACGCACACACACAGACACACACGCACACGCACGCACACACACACACACTTCCTGTAATTGTAATTCAAACTAAACTTCCCCATCTCAAACCTTAAAATAAAACTTCAACGTAGAATTTTATAATCCATCCATGTTAAGGTGACTTGCTTTTTGTCCTCATTTAGATGGCAACAAATTTAGGTCAGCACAAAGTGAGTAGTACCTGGACCACACACACGCGCACGCACACGCAGACGCACACACACACACACACACACACACGTGCACACACACACACAGAGAGAGAGAGGAGTTGGACGAAAGATGGATCTCACTGTGTAATGTAGCTTATCATTTCCACTTGACATATCACCAGGAAACGTTCCAGTGGTGGAACAAACAGCGCGTAATGCAGCTGCTCATCCAGGTTCCTCTGCGCCCCTCCGATGTTCTTTCATCCGCTCGCCCCCCCCCCCTCTCTTCCATGTAGCCCATCTTTTTTAATTCCCCTCTCTTCCTCTGTCCTTTCTATCTTTTATTTTTCCCTCCACCCCCCATCCTCACCATCCCCTCCCCGCTCCGTAATCACACAAAGCTGTCTCCCATCACCCACTCAGGGCCAGTGCCGGGGCCGGGGCTTTGCCTGGCTCTCTGCACAGGGAGACCTGGTCCTGATTATCAATTGTCCTTCTTCTCGAAGTCTCTTTCTGCCCCCGCCCTGAAAGAAGCCCCATCCTACCCCCATGCCCTGGAGAGTTCTGGATAGACAGTATTAACCTGTCAGAAACTCACCTGGCCCGACTGATCAGTGCAAAGAAAAAAAAAAGAGTTTGCAATAATCCAAAGATATTTCAAAACTTAATCTAAATCCAACTTTGAATCACTTCCCCAGGTTGTTTTCAGCGAGACAACTAACGCAAATTCCAGTGGCCTTGCAATTCTGTCCAATCACTGCAGCTTTTTCATAAATTTGACCAGTTCTAGCAGTCGTCCATGCATCACTCCAACATGTACACATGTACCTAGTCAAACTTGTTTCCTTGGCTCTGATGAAGATATACACGTGTGACATTCACAAAACTTTCTGCTAAAGATCGTGCACGGACATTGTCTGATGTTCTTCACAAGTGGTGGTAATTACTGCGTTCAAATGCAAAACAGAAATGTTTTGTTGACATTATCAATCATAAAATGTAAAAAGGAATGAAGTAGTTTACAGCTAGTTCATTAAATCATATCAATCATAAGGTTTGCCATGACTTGACCTCTGACATTTTACAGGCGGTAGTAAAATTGATTGACACACTTGTCACTTTATAATTTAAGAATTATAGAAAAGTAGGATGAAAATGTCTTTCACTTTTGCACTGTCTGATGACAGTGTGGGATAAAGTGAATCTGGAGTTTAAGTTGTGTTAACTCTCAGTGGAGGACCCCGGAGAGGAAGGGGGCCACAGCATCCGTGGAGTCCCCCCCCCCCCCCCCCCCCCCCCCCCCCGGCACACTTTTTACTGCATTGGAGCGAAGACAAAAAAAATGAATCTTCGCAGAATTCAAATGAAATCGCATCACTGCTTTATATGGCCATATGTCAAGTACATCCATGTCGTGTCCTCTGGTTGTTTCTCTGGAGCTGATGTGAGTGTGTGCAAGACCTTTACAGTGATGTTCCATGTGGTTTCACTATCCAGGCAAAGGAGGCATAAAAAGAGGAAACTAAACCTCACAACTGAAAAAAAAATCAAAAAATCTATATTTACAAGCCATGGCAGACTTTTTTTTTGGAAGACTAAGCAGAAAAATCCTGTATTTATGAATCAAGATCTATGATAAGACTTGATATGCACAACCACAACTCTTTGAGACTGTAGTGAAGAACTGGAAATACCCGAATAAATACACTAAAAATATCCCCAAATCTTTCAAATTGAAATGTGCCACAGCAGATCTTGTAATTGTCATTTGTTTTAAAGGGAAAATAATTGATTTCAAGAAATTTGGCACACTCAGCCTCAAGCAGGCGCATTTAAACCACGGGCTTTTCCAACAGTGGCACTCACACACAAGTGTTTTTATTGGAGAGATCTAGCTTCAGCTTTAGGACTTTGGGTGTTTGAAAAAGAAAAGTGTCAGAGGAAGGCTTGTGCGGGGAGCGAGCCTGAAGCCTGGAGGCTGAGAGGTGGTGTTGGTGTTCATATACCTTTAAAGAACCGGCCTTAATGTGAACAGGCTGCAGGGAATCATGGAGCAGCTCTTCTCAGGTGTCAGCCTCTATTAGCACTGGAGAAAGTGGGAGATCAAGGTCTGACAGAGGCGCACACACACACACACACACACACACACACACACACACACACACACACACACACACACACACACACACAACTCTGCAAAGTGGTGGTGGAGGGGGGATCAACTACGCTTATTACCCAGGTTACTGTGCCTTTTTGGCAAGGTCATACATGACGCCAACCCCACTTTGAACCTGGTGTGGGGAATGTGCGTGTGCGCAAACAGCACAAACATTGTTTTCATTCCCGCCCCCCCGCTTTTGATTCCTCCGGCCGACTTTCACGCTTGACTCTTGACAGCGGAGGGGCCGTGTCAGACGCAGGTGGCAACGTGTCGGGTTACACGGGGCCCATATGTGAAGTGTACGTGTGGACGTCTGTGTTTGTAAGTGCCAATATATTTTGAGGGTACATCTGCAGGAAAACCCACTGTCACACAAAAAAAAAAAGAGAAAGGCCTCATAGCGAGTAAGGCCAGTGACATGCACTTCAGACGCCATCTGACTCGAATTAGGAGCTGGTTCTGGACAGTTCGGAGGGGCACGGGCTTGTATACAGTAACTGACAACATTTCTACAAACCCATGGCTTGACGGGAACCAGGGACGCGGGAGAGTAATGGTTCCAATTTGTTCTAGCTAATCTATCACCTGCTGCTTCTCTGCAGAGCGCTCGGCTGATCTCTCATCCCCAAGTGGTAGCAGTTACCTCTGGACTTGTTCACTGACCCCTTTCTCCCAGACTGGAATCGAGTAGGAAAGATGAGAATGTAGAGTATGAATGTGTGTGTGTGTGTGTGTGTGTGTGTGTGTGTGTGTGCGTGTGTGTGTGTGTGTGCCCGCGCGCGCTGGTCAAACACTGAACCCTGTTCATGTTGGAAAAACAGAACAAACCCAGTCTGGCTTTCTTCTACGTCGACTTTGCTGGTCAAGCCTTGAACTCCGCTGGTTCGGAAAAATAAAAATCTGGCTTCATGTGTGTTTCTGGATTAGAAGTGTATATGTAAATGTGTGTGTGTGTGTGTGTGTGTGTGTGTGCGTGACGAGCAGCTGCTGAGTGAGGGTCAGCGCCGAGACACCATCCAGTTTACAGTACACATGTTACAAGTGTTTCCCACTCAGCATCCTTGGGAGAGCGGCTCTGATTGGCCGCGCCGAATAAATGCCGCTGAAATCGCGAGCGCACTGGTGTGTAAACAGCCGGCGGGACGTGGCCCCGTGCGGTCTGCTCTCTTGTTTGCGCCTCGCTGAAATAAATCAAATGTGAAGCCGTGTTGAATCAGAGCGGAGCGACCGGACATGACACACACACACACACATCAAGGCACAAGCACACACAGCGAGAGACACTTACAGAGACTCGCACATGCAAATAAACCATCTCTGAAAACGGACAGATAAATTAAATACTGGTCCCATCACCAGCTACAGTATCCTTTCTTTATTCTTCCTTGCACTCTTCTTCTTGGGTCTTATAACCATAATAGGTGAACCAAATAATTAAACTCAGAGTAGAGGGATCAAAACACGTCTGTCTAGGTGCAGACTTTGACCAAAACATTCTTAGCAACGACGCCGCAGCTTCACTTCGAGACTGATAAACATTTCAGACTCTAAAAAAATGATTCATCTCCATGTAGCGTCCGAGCAACACCAATTAGTGTATTTCCACAACAGTCAGCATCAAGGCACGGACTCTTTGTAACTTCTTCCTTTGCTCCTCCATCCCAGAAGAGGACAATTATCTCCCCCAGAGAGTCATCAAACCAAACAACACATGGTTGTGTGTGCGTGTGTGTGTGTGTGTGTGTGTGTGTGTGTGTGTGTGTGTGTGTGTGTGTGTGTGTGCTGGGGGGACCAGTAGCATGTGTGTGGTCAGTTGTAGATATTTCCAGCAGAGCCTGACCTGGGGCAACCTCGCAGTGAGTCTGGGTTCTGTGTGAGTCATCTGGGAGGGTGCTGTCTGTACAGTGTGTGTGTGTGTGTGTGTGTGTGAGTGTTTATGAGTGAAGTTATCATACGGAGACAGGAGGCAGCTCAGCTCTTCACCAGTTCAAGGGAAACACTTGGACTGCAGTTGCAAAATGTGGGGGTTCGTGCTTCAACTAGGGCTGCGACTAACGATTATTTTCATAATCGATCAATATGTCGATTATTTTCTTGATCAATTGATTAGTTCATTGGTCCATAAAGTGGTAATAAATGGTGAAGAATGTCGATGGCGTTTCCCAAAACCCTGAGACAATATTTTGTTTTGTCCACACACCAAAGATATTCAGTTCACAGAGGAGCAAAAAAAGGAGAAAATATTCACATTTAAGAAGCTGAAATCAGAGAATCTTGAATCTTTTTCTTCATAAAAACTACTAGAACAGATTAATCGAGTAGTTAGTAGTCGATTACTAATCGATTAACTGTTGCAGCTCTAGCTTCAACTGCACTCGGATGTAACCTCAGCAAAGCGTGAATTATCTTTTAGCGATGTAACAGCCAGAGATCCTCAATAAATCATATTACGTTACAAAAGCAACGCAAGGTGTTTTGACAATTCTCAAAGATAAATAAACCAAGTAAAGATTTAATCTATTTAAACTTTTTTTTTCAATCTGTCGAAACAATCCTGGACATACTGATGTTTGTCTTTCCTGTGCCTCTCCACAGGGAGACCAGAGGTCAGTAGATCTACTCATTATATTGAAGGACAGTCTCTCGGCTAACTATACCAACATGCCTCTCATGTACACAGTGAATTCCCATCAGAGAGAAGTCATATTTACCATAAACCTGGCGGAAACTCTGATATAATTAATGCCTCGTGGGAAGGTCACGCTCGCTGTAATTTGGCTGTCGGCATCATCCGGAGTGAGCAGGGGGTTAGATGGACATGGCCGTGGTGAGGTTGTGTTGTCTGACTACAGAGAGCTGCATTGTGTTTCGTGACCCGCGAGCCCCGAGCAGCTGAGGGCTTTCTGCTGACAGCAGGGATGCGCGTAGGCGACGGGGCTACTCGTGTCCCGCCCCCGGAGCTCCTTCTTGTAAACATGCACGTGTATGTGTTCATGATTGGATGCATGTGGAAGAAAAAAGACAGACTATATGTCAAAAGTAGATCCCCAGTTGAGTGTCGGTGTGTATGCATCTGCAACATCTGGCCCCGCTGGATTCCGGGAGCTGAACTCTGAAGGATGTCTTGTTGCCTACACACACACACACACACACACACACACACACACACACACACTCCTCGTGAAATCCTCAAATGAATTGAGCGTTCACATTTTCAGCCCACTCGCACTTTTATTCATTGCAGTGCTGTTTGGATAAAATGTCAGCCACACCCTAAGGTCAACAACCTCAAAGACTAAAGCTACTCATATGGATATCATATCAGTCTAAAAATAGACGGGCCAAACCCTGTGAAAGGCAAATCGGCAGGAAGCTGATATTACACGAGCACTCATATCAGCGGGAGATTTAGTGTGCTGTTGAAAGTGACCGATGTCAGCCACATCCGTGGCCTCCTGTAGAAAACATCCACTGCGTCACGCAGATTAATATCTGTGATGTGCACACGGAGGAGGAGGAGGAGGAGGAGAGCTTTGAATCTGCCTCTGGTGTGTGTTTTCTTCTCGCTCTTCCGAAATGTGATTAAATGGGAAACGGATGCTCGTCCACATCGTAAACGTTGTTTAGCGTGACTGTACAGAAGTTTGTGTGTGTGTGTGTGTGTGTGTGTGTGTGTGTGTGTGTGCATCATCCCACCTGGTCCATTGAGGAAATCTTTGATCTGGAGGCTGAGCAGGGGGGGAGGGATGCCCGTTTTACTGTCTACCTCTGCTGCTACTGTCTGCAGCCAGAACACGTTGTAGTCAAGAGATTCTGGGAGAGTCTTTCCTGGGTCTGGACAAAAGATGAGGCAGACGAGGAGACGAAGAGGGGGAAAAAAGCAGAGAATGAGCACGCAGAAAGAAATGGAACACAACAAAGACAGAGAAACGGACATATTCGACATCAATCAGCTCCAGCTCACCGAGGCACTTGTAGTCCGACGGAACTCCTCTCAAGGCCACGTCGAACACAGACAGCTCCATCCTCTGCTTGCGGTGGTGGCAGCTGAGCAGGGCAGACGGTTGCATCACCTGGAGATACAGCAGGGGTTCCAACACCTGGTCCCCGGCCCCCCTTCTGCCCGGCTGCCTCACGATGGTCACGCCCAGCGCCTGGCGCGCTGAGGAGCGACTGGGAGTTGGCAGACTGCTCAGGGAGAGCAGGCTGCCCCTCAGGAGCGGGGAGGCCGGCTGGGACGTGTTGCTGTTGAAGATGTCCTCAGCTGTCAGGCCAGCGAGGGAACCCTGCGCAGCTGGAGCAGGGTCCGGGGTCGGGGAGGCCGAGGCCGGAGGGGACTCGGACAGGATCTCCGGCTGGTTGAGGGCACTCTTTCCCACCTAGAGCAGATGGAGAATCCTCATTTCATAACGTGTCAAAACAAACTGCACAGTAATCATTTGAGACATTGTTTCAGTGAAATACTGGAGACGTGACTACAGTACGTACATGCCAGCATCATTCAGATCCTGTTGATGCACATTAAAGGTTTACCTTATCCGCAGCCTCCTTCTTCTCCAGCGCGCTGGGGGGGTCGGACGATGAGGGAAGGGTCTTTGAGGAGCTGGAGCAGGCGTACGTCATGACGGACAGCCGACTGGCGGTGACGAAGATGTCGAAAGGGATAAAGTTGAGGTTCTTGGTGATGGTGGACTTGCGGGAGGGCCTCGCGATGCAATGGTGGCTGGCGCCGCTCTGCTGCTCGATTTGGACGATGCGGATGCGAGCGCTGTCGCTGCCAAAGCCGCTGTCCTGCCCGGTTATGCTGTGACGCGACGGGCTGTCGGCGGCGGACGCCCGGTCAAGACTTTTGCCGCACTTCTGCTCATGTCGACGCACCTGCACACAGAGACCGTGACAAGTGAGGACGAGGGCACAATGAAAACCGCAGCAGGAGAAAATGTATTTGCCTCATCTCAAACCAAACCAATATGTTTTGTTAGCATGGGGGGGGGGGGCATCACATAAAATGTTTGAAAGGTTTCCCCCCCCTCTTTTTTGGGGAAGAAAATGTGTTTCTTGTTCGGATCCAGGCCTTTACAAGCGGACACAAACCAAATAACTCGCTTGATTGAGACCATGGACAAATTGACCAGAAGAAGGAGAGCATCATATAACCGCAGAGACATTAAAGGCATTCTGTGGTCTAAAAATCATTTAGCACTTCTTGCAATATTGGAAATGTCTTCATACAAGGGCCTCACCCCTGGCAAATCAAACTGTTTCATGCACTGACTGTGGTGTTGTGTATGAAGCAGCTGAGATTTTTATGCTTGGCTTTCAACTAACAGATATCAGGAAGGTTCCAGTCGCTGTGGCAATAAAAAAGCTTTCAGTGACAGATGCTATAAATCAGCGCGAGGAGGTTGCCTAGTTTCAAACAACAATAAAAATAGGAATCTTTAATCTGCTACTAAAACATGCCATCTTCCAGACTGTAAAGAAGCTGCTACTGATTCCCACGGGACAGGAAGGAGACACACAGTTCAAAATAAATGTTACCAAACAAATAATTATTACTGGACCAGTTTATGCAGCACGGACACATTTGGGTAAAAAAAAGAAAAAGAAAGAGAAAAATCTTGAATGAACATAAGTTTTTACTTCCCAAGAATATGGAAAATATTTTGCAGATACAAAGAAACAGCCACTTCAAACCAACCCCACAAAGAACCCCACAGAGGGTCAGAAGAACAACTGGGAGAAGAGAAGAAGAGAAGAAGAGAAGAAGCCATGTCGACATGTAATGTTGTTTCTGTCCATACTGTCGATCGGTCCTCTGATTGCTGCGTCTCACTCGAGAGGTGCGTCGTGAAAGAAGTCGGCTACGTCACCGTCAGGTCCAATAACACTATTAAGGCCTCTGCTCCGAGCTCCTCGTCCACGCTAATAGGCACCACGTCAGGTTCAATTAGCTACTGCTGCCTTTTGAAACATGATTATGATAAATTAAAAAGTCCAAGAAACACACGGACAGAGAGTATTTCTCAAGGTGCCCCCCCCCCCCATCCTATCCCACCCTCATCTGCCCCGACCTGCACATGGTAGCCATTAGAACATGTTCTCTCAGATGCCCCCTCTCCTTCTCAACATTGCACCCTCCCGCCCGCTCCATGAGAATTTTAAATGTATATTATTGCTGCGGTGGAGATAGTGTTTCAAGACCTCCGGGCAAAAACTAAAGCCATTGGCAGGACATTAGACAGAATACTTGACTTATTAGATATTTCCTATTCTAAACAGTGTCATCAAAGGCTAAGAACAAGAGCCATATAAAACACCGCGGCATGCCTGCCTGCCTGCCTGCCTGCCTGCCTGTCTGCCTGCCTGCCTGCCTGCCTGCCTGCCTGCCTGCCTGCCTGCCTGTCTGTCTGTCTGTCTGTTCTGTTCTGTTCTGTTCTGTTCTGTTCTGTTCTGCCGGGCTCTTGTGTGGGGCTTCTATAGAATTGGCTCTGCCAGATTCCTCTCCGTTTCCCGGGCCTAATGAGGACAGGATGTGTGCACTCCTTCTCTGCAGAAATGTAAGATTTTCCGAGCGACGGGGAGGGGAGCGGAGAGGAGGCAGCAAAGGGCCCGGACCTGTCTCCATGTGTGTTGTGTTAAGCGGGTGAAACTTGTACTGAGGTAAGGAGGTATTTCAAAATAGGTACTTGGCAAAGGGAAAATGTCCACTCGGAGGAGCGCCCCACGTTGAAAGGGACAAATAAAGCTGCACAGCAGCTGGGAAAGAGCAAGCGCCAGGAGAAACTGCCAGATACTCTTTACGCTTCTCCGTCCCTCTTCCCAAGCTCAGGCTGTACACATGCATTTACAATTACAGCAAATACCCCGTCTTCTCTTTAACCACCACTACTAAGAGAGTGCCCCCTAAGCAAATTCTTGGGTCTATATTTAGATGTGCTTACAAGTGGAATAAGGGATAATGGGGAGTACAAATGGGGGGTGGGGGGCTGGGGGAAAAGAGACAATGAGAAAACTTACCCCAGCGCACATTTGTTCATATAGTTTGAATTGACACATGCAATCAATGCATTTGCGGACATGGACACATAAACACACATGAAGTCAGTTGCAGTCCCAGGGTTTGATCTCAGCTCAGAGTTTTTAAAGTGCACAACTGGATAATTCCCCGTGTTTCTGGGCTTGGTTATAGCCTCAGCGTGCTTACTACGCTGAAAAAGAGAGGAGGCACACACAGAAAACATAAACCTGCGGCTCTACAGTCTATATGCTTTAAGCCTTCGCCAATTTATTCACTGACAGAGGGCAATAAATTCAGAATACAAACATGTACTGCAACTTACAGGCCTGGTCCCGGCTGAAATCCCCCTTTTTCTCCAACCGATACTTTCTATTATATTATATAAAGGCTGCACTGAAGCGCTATTTCCAGATCCCAATGCATCTTTCTCTGGACTAAGTTGATCGTGATCATGAATGTGCGACTACACGCACACGCACGCACACACACACACACACACACACACACACACACACACACACACACACACACACACACACACACACACACACACACACACACAACCCCCTCCGGCCCCAGTCATGAAGTCATCCCCTCAGAGTCTCTAGGCAGAAAATTCTGGAAAATGGAGGATAATCCCCAAAGTGTGAAACCATGAGTCTCCCAAGTGCCAATCATATCAGAGCGCATCTGTGCGACTTCTGACCCCCATTTCTGTCAGTGTAACTCGGAACAGCTTGGCTGGAGGGAGGCTAATATGTGGAAGCAAATGTCACATCATCCAAATGCCACCCGTTTACAGTGTTGGCCCGCTAGTTGAATATGACAACATAGCTTTTACATCTGAATAACACATATGCAGTTGATGGTTTCCAGATGATTGAAAAGTAGGCTGCGATTCGGGGTTCAGAGATCAGGGAACATGAAAATGTGAAATGTTTTAAGACGGTAGGGAAATCCACGATAGTCGGTAGGAGAGAATATAATAAATACGCTCCAGAGGAGCAAAGGTGACTTATTATTCCTTTCAAAAGGCTCCATTTAAAAAAACTGGATCCAGTCAAGGTCTATAATAAATGTTACCAGTGTGCCCAAGTTTACTTCAGGGGCACAAATATATATTTAAAGACTGGCCACGATATTTTAAGGGTAACACAAGAGACTTCAGAGCAAAAATAAGACCCTTGAGAAACATTTCTGCTTCTTGACTGACATGCCAACAAGACAGGCATGAGAAGGAGCTGCATGAGAAAGTACAAAATGCCACAAAAAAAACATCATAGAAACTCAAAAGCAGACCGACCACAGACTCTTTATGAAAATGGACGCACGCAGCCAAAGTGAAGCCTGTGCCCAAGTGTTTGAAGCCTGTATTCTCTGGAATGACCAGCGGAGGGCGACTAGATAAGAGTGTATGAGAAAATGAGTCTAGTTTCAAGTCTTCTTCAAATCAGCATGATGTTCCTTTTGTAAATTGTTGTCTCGTTCAGAGTTAAATAGATGATGAGGGACGGTGTGCACTGGGGCATGGATACAGCGTGATTGACAGCTAGTGCCGTCCAATTGGTGCATGGTTGCAGGTGTAGGTGGGCGTGACGGGGGGATGCCACTCGATGCGAACACAGATTAATATAAATAATAAACACTGAATGGTTAAATGTCTGATGGTGACACGATGAACGCGCTGGTGAAGAAGTTGGCCGTGTGACATTAGGAAGTTTGTTAATTATGGGAGATGAGGTCAACGTAGCAGTATATTAAAAAAAACAACTTCAGCATAAGTATTGAGTGAAGATGTCAGTAACTTGACACTATTAAAGAATTACAGTTATTCAAATAAACTGAAGTAAGTGGGGACAGAGTTGTCGCTGAGAGCCAGAAACAAATGTCACCTCACCTAGAAAAAAAACAGCACATGCATCATGTTTTCATTTCTCTGTGTCAAATGGTTTTCCTGTCATGGTAAAATATATGCTTGTTTTTATTTTACTTCACAGATATGATAGTTACAGTAGAGAAAAACAAGCTGCAATTTGTAGGATTTTTTTTGAACCCAAATGAAACCAGTGGCAGTTCAGTGAGTTTTTTAAAGAATGATTTCAAACTTTCAGCACAATTCTCCCCGTGTTCTCTTGAAGCTGCTCTAGAATTACCCATTGAAAAACACGGCAGGTCAGATGACTTCATCACTTCGACAGAGCTATTCAGCCGAGCGTCGTGCCTGCAGGACGCATGAATGGAAGTTAACTTCTGTATCTTGACAACATCAGAGTTTACAGGTCGGGGCCCCTGCTGTGTTACCCTCTATTGTTTCCCAGAACCATAAAGCTGATAGCAGGCCTCTGTGGCCTTTGTGCCGGATGGGAGAAAAAACCTCGACCTAGCAATACCTTACCTCATCTTAATCAAAAATAATAACAATAATACTTAACCAAAATGCCATAAAGGCTGCAATTTATTCCCCCGTTTTCTTGTGGAGAACAGAGGGGGGAAGACATCCATAATATGAAGTCACCGCCTCTTTGTATGCCATAACAGCGGTCTCACGAAAAAAAGGGCATCAAAGGCAGTCATTTAATACTCAATAACAAAGGCAACCTGCTATGCACTTCAACTGAACCACAACAAAGACGCAGGGGAAGGTCACGACCTCGGAGCTCGCAAATGGATGCCGAGTGCTTCGGAGTGACTGTCAACTGTACTTTAAACACAGAGCACTCCGGGCGCCGAGTGGGGCCGTTTAACAAGCTCTGGTTGGTGGGTTGAGTCCTCCAGGGTTTAACAACATGTTTCTCAAAGGAGCAGAAGAGACGGAACCCTACACACTTTGTCCTCCCTTCTCACACTCCCGGCCCCCGAGCATCCCTTCCTCCTCCTATCGGGGACTTGGTAATGATTAGAGTAATGACGATATGAGAATATTTCGCCCGCCACGTCAGAGACTCCTATTCCCAAGAAGCCACGTCACACACTGAGGGGAAAGCAAACATCCGGGTGACAGTAATAATTTATGCATGTTTACATTCCTAGAGCGCTGGGTCAGTTGGAACACTTTGCTCCCGGAGAGGACTGGATGTGACCCGGCCGGTCTGAAGAGAGGCGCGCCGGTGAAACACCTCAGAAGACAAAGGGAAGACGAGAAACCCTGAACGCAGAGATGATGTCGGTCCATTTTGAGCTGCCTTATGGTTTGGAAAAAGCCCTGGCCCCCGAAACAAAGATGCAGAAATGATAAAGGCCGGAGAATGAAAAGAAAAATTGTGAAAAGAGTTGAGTTAATGTGGTCCATATGGGTAACTGCAGTGTGCTGCTCGACAAAAACCTGGCTCCGGGAGATGTGGCGGCCAAAAGACTCTGTTTCGTAATTGATTGAACTTCAAAACCTGTTTTCTCCTACGCCTGCACACGACATTAGTTTACTTGCAAATATTTTGGCGAGCAGAGAATGCAGATTGCCATTGCTCAGTAAAAGCAGAAGTGCAGCCAGAGCGCTGACATTCAGCAGGCTGCAGTGTTGTGCTCAACGCGCTGGGTTGAACAGCGAGGCCTTCGCAGTGCGACTCCAGGCCCTCGACGGAGCTCGCCAAACCCACCGTGCCCCGCTCCCAGTCTCTGGCAGTCAAGAAGGATTTAAAAGGTCTGACAGACGCCACCCTTGAAGCTCAACGGGAGACTCGTTGCATCAGTCGTCCTCCACAGATCCACCAATCAAACCTATCAGTCTGCTCAGGGGCGTGAGTGCCAGGACGCGCAGACGTTTCCCCGTATCACTGCAAAAAACCCTGGCTGTTTGTATGAGCAGGACGCGGCGTCGTCGCATTACTCATTGAAGGAAGTGTTTAAAAAAGGCCAGAAGACAATTCCTAGATTAATACCACAACCGTGTCAGTGAAAACAAACAAGGGGGGAAAGTGTCCTGACCGCCATGATGTAACCAGTCAAAAATGATACACAGACTTTCTCCGCTCATCCGACATAATCCCTGGGCGGGAAGGGGAGTGCTGCTGAATGGACTGTATCAGCAAATACTTTCATCGTTAATGATAAACAAGATATCGGCCATGTGGTAAACAACATAGTGAAAATGTTATAATGTAGTTATCATTGGGATGACGCCAGGTGGAGGACTGAATGTGGCCGATGAAAAAGGATGAAATGCCCCAAGACGAGATTAAATCCTCTTCCCTACATCCCCGGACAGCTGCGACCGGACTCCCGACATTTCATTTGGTCACTAATCAAAGTAAGATGAAGGCCAGATGTAGAGAAAAAGGTGTAATTAGACGACACACTATAGCAGACGTGAAAGTGAATGAGAGACAGAAGCACCCTGGGGTCCGTCTTAATTGCCGTGATCCTGGCTTCCACGGCAGCAGAGTCATCGTCAGACTCTCTTCCCTTGATCCGCTCCGCTCTCTTTCCATGGGAATGGGGGAAGAGAACAACTGGCTCTCATTAACCGTCACATCCCTATTTAGTTCTGAGACTTGTGTGTGTGTGTGTGTCTAATCTGATCGTCAGACGCCAGTGTTTACATATGCCAAGTGTCCCCGGATGAATCAGGCTCGATGGTGTCAGTGGCATCTGAAAGTCGTGGGTGTAAAATTGTCCCAGACACTTTTTTTTTTAGAAATCCCAAAAATGTGAAGACTCTGCGTTTCTGAGGATCTCTATTAACTGTGACTTTGGTCAATGACAAGAAGGAAACGCAAAGAGCGCCGACTCAATGTTATTCAGGCTTTATATTCAGCGGCAGAGCAAAGTGAGGCGGTGCAGCACCACTCACCAGCCGGCGCACAGTGGAAACACATTCTCCGTGTTTTGCTGCAGAGCCATCCTCGGGTTTCAGCCGGGCCCTCGGGATCACTCATCCGAGCTTTCAACTTAACATCATTAGCTCTGGCATTATGTTTTCAAAAAACAAACAACAGAAGAGACTTCAAACTGCATTGTCTTCAGCGCGGGCCTCGGCAGCGCACCAAGGCAGACGTCTGAGAGACTTCAGAACGCAGCAGAGATGCCTTTCATTAGGTCATGGAGTGTTCCTCTGAAGGGCCTGCACCGCACCGCACTGCACCGCACTGCCTGGCGGCCATGTCTGTTTTCTCTGCTTTAGTAACAAGGTCACGAGGAAACAGCAACGGCAGGGAACACAATGGTGACCCGAGGTGAGAGGAGGCTGTGGGGCGGGAGGTGCAGGGTTGAGAAGGGCAGATGAACCCCAGGTGGTCCGCAGAGGACTGAGTGACGAGGCTGTGATCAGCCCACACCCTCGGGAGGGAGGGAGGGAGGGAGGGAGGCACACACACACTAACTCATGGTTAAGAAAAGATACACTTGGAACCATATACCCGAGCCTTTATAGGCATTCAGAAGTGAGTGACACTGACACACACAACTGTGAACACGTGCGCGCGCACGCACACACACACACACACACACACACACACAAACGCACACAAGATCGCATATACGAAATCCAAAGAGCGGCACGAAGACAAGAGCAATCCTGGACCGGTGTCTATTTACAGAGCTGAAATTAGACGGGGAGGACTGAAGTCATCTTCCTTTAATTTCTCCCTGGATGTGCTCCCAGGACCGAGTGAGACAAAAGCGCTTATGTGTTGTATGTTAGGTTCTCAAAGGAGAATGATGCAAGACTCCCCCCCCCACCTCATCGGAGCGGCGAGGGCCTCTCAATAAGGGAGGGGGGGACAGACGACACAGAGGACACGGCTAAAAGGGCAAACCAAGACAGAAAAAGACCAAAAATTAAACTACATAAGAAAAAGTCAAGCTGATGACAAAAAGGTCCAGAGGAGACCAGCTGGCTGTATATTGATGAAGCCGATATTGTGGCCAATGTTCAGCATTTTGTGATTGACTTAACTAATGGATTCTCACGAAATACTTGAGACTGCATGTGGGGAAATGAAAAAATAGCCGAGAGGTGCGGGGTAAAAAGAAAATGTGCCTGCAGCGATGGAAAAGTCTCTCTTTAGCCTGGAGGGAAGTGTAAATATTTAGTTTCATGAGAGCAGTCCAAGACGAACTCCATAGAAAAAAATCAGAATGAGGAAGAGGAAGCTACTGTACATTTGGTATAGTCAGACGCAAAGGTCTACACGTACACACACACACATTTACTACATTCTCCAAGTCACAGAATGAGAACCCAACACTCTCCATCACCTGTTATTCTAGGTGGAATCGTGCTTATACAGGTGTAGTGAAATAAATCTGTTTCCTCTTTTCACCTCTTCAGACAAACATCCTGGGCTTTCTCACTGAACCAGGCCTACTGGTTTATGTGTGTGTGTGTGTGTGTGTGTGTGTGTGTGACTGTACGAGCTGGCCTGGTGTGCCCTGCTTTTACTAGTCCCTCGAGTCTGTGACCCTGTTTCCCATGCAGGCAGAGCGAGAGAGAGAGAGAGAGAGAGAGAGAGAGAGAGAGAGAGAGAGAGAGAGAGAGAGAGAGAGAGAGAGAGAGAGAGAGAGGGAGAGAGGGCACCCCTGACTCCTCCTCACCTGAGTCGACACCCGATCCCAGGGTTCACGTCGGGGGCCCCGCTCCCTCTCCTCAAAGGCGCCGTTTGTTTCACGACTCTTAATAGAATTCCGACCTTTGTGATTTCTATCAGGAGTTTTTCACGCCAATTTTGCCAAAAATGATTGAGGACAGAGCAAATTCAGCTGCTACTGATCTCGAATAGACAAGAGTTTCCGAGGGGGGCCGGTGTAAGAATGTGCGGCGGCCACGCTCGGAGCAGAAGGCCTGGTTGTGGAGCGGGGGGCTGGACAGCGAAGGTGAGTTGTTATGACTGGCTGTCAATTAGCAGTTGATTCACACAGGAGGGTCAGCGAGACACGGACAGAAAGAAAAGAGAGAAGAAGAAAAAAAGATACGGTTTCATAACAAAAGGAGGGCAGCGAGATGAACGCTGGCTATGAAAATATGTATGTTTAAGATAAGCTGAGACAACAACGCTTACTTAACCGGCGCGAGGCAGCCAAAATGGAAGAGGAGACGGCGGCGCAAGGAGCCTTATTTATTATTGCTCTTAGCAGCAACAGGGCAAATGAAAATAGTGCTACGCAGGATGGAGAGAGGTCAGGGGGAAAGGGATCCGGCCCTCAGAGAGGGTTAATAGCCAGGCTGCCTGGTTAAGAGCTGACCCCTCAGGAATGTCAGCTCCCACATTTATGGACAAATACTCTACACAGCACCAGAAATCAAAGCAAACACACTTTCTGTTTCTCACTCTCGTCATGTCTCATCTGCTTGGATCCCCCCCCCTTTCCCATTCTCTGTCAGTTGAGCATCCTCTCTCCAGCAGTCTCCACTGTCTTGCTGTCTGCCCTGCTCCTTTCCCATGCATCACAATTTCTCTCCCGTCCGAAGCCTCCGCTATTTCTGTTGGCCAGCGGAGCAGACGAGAGCTCCTCCGACACCTCGCGGTCCTGAAGAGGTCCGGGGTCGAGCGAGAGACGTCAGCTCTCAGAGCTCAACAGCTACGAAACAATACGAAACACTCATCGCACGAGGAGGAGCGGTCTCGGAAAAAGAAATCAGGGTTTACTTAGACATATACAGACAAGGGTCCAGCCTTAAGTTGCTCACGGAGCCAAGCCTGTCAGCAACACTGTGGGCTTAGATAAGCTATTTTATATTCTTTCGACATTCTGGCTAATGCGCCTCCATAAACGAGAGCTCAATAATTATACGAGAGGGCAGAGCAGGTCACGGAGCTTCCATTTTCCCACAGTGTAGCGCTTCGTAGCGTTTGGATGGACGACTGAGGTGCAGAGAGGTCCTCCTTTGTTTCATTGGCTTTATTACTTTACTTAGCAATGTTCCATCAAGGGGCCAGGGCCATCAGAGGTGTCCTCACACAAAAGACACGGCAAAGTTGTGATTCATCATTCAAGAACATGAACGCCAACGCACGCACGCACAAAAAAACATCTTCACTTTCCAAACACATGCAACCATAGTTCAGTTGTGGCTGGTGCCCTCTGTGAATTCACTTCTCACAAGTGATTGGTGACCGACTGTGCTGTGCTGCGCTGCGTGAGTCCACATTTGCATTAAAGTGAGCGCACCCTGGCAGCCTCCTCAGTGCAGGCGTTCAAGAAGACCCAGATGTAACAGCGCAGTGATATCTGTAACCCACACACTGTCAAATTCTATCCGTCTCCGGAGGAGGAACCCTCTCTCCACTGTCGGCCAGCTCCACGCACAACCAGCCAGCTCTGGAGGAAACACAGCTCCTCCAACCAGGAGCGGTGCCAGTCGAGCGGGAGGGGGGAGGAGAAGAGGGGATGAATGACAGAAGACGGAGAGGGGGATGAGGGGAGTTCGAGAAGGAAAGACAAAGGAGGAGAGAGCTGCATGTTGCCTTACGACGTCAACTGATCCGCGAGGTGATGCAAGACAAGAAAAGATTGAGACAGGGAGATCGAATGAAAGAAAGAATAGAGATAAGGAAGGTAATGGGTGAATGAGAGGTTCTTACCCATTTGTGTTCACTAAAAACTCTAATTTAGTTAGTTTCCTGTGATGCCAGATACTAAGTCCTGAACTTGGGTACTGCCTTAGCATGTGTTTGCGTGTGCACTGGCATCAGTGTGTGTGTGTGTGTGTGTGTGTGTGTGTGTGTGTGTGTGTGTGCGTGCGTGCGCGTGTGCATGAGAGTTGGAGGAAGTCTAAAGCCCTGTTTCCCATGCGTGTAATCATCCCAGGATGAGGTGGAGGATGAAGCAGAGCGGGACTTCCCCTGCACCAGAGGGTATTTTCCTCTCACACTGTGGTACTAGCACATGGCTGACCCGAGCTGCCTCTGTGTGTGTGTGTGTGTGTGTGTGTGTGAGAGAGGGAGATGAGGGAAACTAATTTTCTTCAAAAAAAATTCTCTTTTTTCTTGCTCTGCAGCAGTTTGGTGGGACGATACTAAAATACCCTGGGAATCTGTCAGTATGGCAACTGAACGAAAGGATCACTGATGCCACCAATGAGAGAGAGAGCTCCCATTGTGAATCGACACTGAGGACAGGAGGCCACTGAGCTGGCATATAAGAAAAAATGGCTGCAGAGGAAGACGTAGTGTGGTGGAGAGAGACGAGAGGAGAAGCTGCTGTCTTTCCAACAACTTCTTTTTTCTTTTTCACTCTTTCTGAAGGACGAAATAACGTCATCGCAGATCTGAGACACAGCATGCAAACAAACAACCAGACGTCGGGGTCAGCTGTTCAGTCATAAAGCAGCATTACAGTACTGGCTCCCAGATAAAAGGCAGTTACCATGCAGGGAATGTGGGGACAATGTGTATGCATGCGTGTGTGTGTGTGTGTGTGTGTGTGCGTGCGTGCGCGCATGTGTGTGTATGTGACGGTACACACTTCTGTGTTGCCAGGTGACAGTGCCATTGACAGAGCAGTGCGATAAGTGCTGGACTGCGGCTCTATCATCTATTCATAGCTCTCTGACTGAGGGACCTCCTGCTGCTGAAAGCCGCCTCGATCTCAACCCGGCCTCACTTCATCATCATCAACATCAACCGAAAAAATAAAATAAAAATACAGAAATGAAGTCAAACTGTGACGCAGCGGCGCTAACGCTGCGATAAAAACATCCTAATACTGCAATGATTCAACGGACCGCTGAGAAAATCATTTCACTTTGCTTCACAATGACAGAATGTAACGGATTATGGGGAAACAATAATCTTGCTCTGTATGTATGTATGGACAGGTCATAATAGATGTGTGTGTGTGTGTGTGTGTATGACGACAGATTTTCTCAGAGCCCAGCCCAGTGACTAGAAATGACTGAAAACACACACACAAGGCTCTCACACACACACACACACACACACACACACACACACAAGGCTCACACACACACACACACACACACAATGTTCACACACACACACACACACACACACACACACACACACACACACACACACACACACACACACACACACACACACACACACACACACACACACACACACACACACACACACACACACACACACACACACACACACACTGCCCACGCGCCTGGCTTGCCTCACCACTGCCAGGGAACCCAAAAGCCCCTACAAAACAAATTCATTAGCCCAGACAATAAAACACAGCTGTGAGGGGGCAATGAAACTGTTTCAAATCTACATTGAATCTGTTCAAGGGCCACAGAATGTTCTCAAAATGTCTAGGAATGAACAAAAAAGACAGAGAGAGAGAGAAAAAAAAATGGAATTAAGAGAGAGAGTGAGTGAGCAAAGGGGCAGAGTTTAATTTAATCTATAACTGGGGACAGATCTGAGATACTTTATTGAAGCACAACAACAAAAACGGTTCCTCTGCACCAGATGCTTGGGATCTGGGACCTGCTTTTAATTTAATCCTTTGAACAGGTTGAATAAAGGAAGGACAAAGAAACATGTCAAATACTATAAATATCATCACTGAAGTGGAGTCTGAATTTAAAAAAGATTTTCCAAATCCACATTGGGATACTATGAAAACTGGTTATGGAAATACATGTGAACTCCAGGATTATCATTTGTAACCTGCCCTGACCTGTTCCGAAAGTCACACTCGGCACACGTGCTCTTCTTCTGATAGGAGCTGATGGCAGTATGTGTAGCGTGTGAGCAGGGGGGAGACAGGCAGCCGGCAGGGCCCAGTGCGAGTGAAGACACGCTGCTCTCAGGAGCCGGGCTCCGAGCGCGTCAACCACTAGAGGGCTCTGCAGCTCGAAGAATGAGCTTCTGCAGACCGGCACGCTCCAGACCCCGACCACGTCTTACTCACACTGACCCGCCCGTCGACCGGGTCCGGGGGGGCCAAGCAGTCGGATGGATGCAACCCGCCAAGAGACTCGCGACAGTGGGAGAGATAGATGCACAGATAGTTTTACAGAGACTGAGTTTGAAAAATCCAAAGAGTGAGGACACACAAAAAAAACAACCCCTGAGCGTTAATGATGCTATAGTATAATGGCACTGCTATGAAACCGCATGAGTGGAGAACATGGTATAATGCACCTGAAATTAATAAGGAATAATAAAAGAAAAGGTGAAATGAGAGAGTTCACAATGACTCACTTAATCTACTTTAATTGTCCATTGCCATCATCAGATAGTCTGAGAAAAATAACTTTCCACTTAGCTACCGTCACTTTGCCCTTGAGCAATTCACCCTAAATCCCCAGCTCCTCCGACCGGAACTGTATATGTACAAATATATATACATATATTTTTCTGTTTGCATTGCCTTGAGAAACAAGTCAAACCGATCGAAAATGACCTTTTCTCAAATTGAGTTTAAAACCCTGTTTTTCAAACCGTTGCCAGTGGACCTCCCAGAAAAAAAGAGCTGATGAAGTTTCTCGTCCTGCCTCAAACCTGGATGAACCCTCTGCAGCCGTTAACTGCCCCTCAACACAATCAAGCCGTGAATCATTACAAGTCGGGGTGAGGGCTCAGAGATCGACCCAAATCAAGACCAGATGCACCAGCAGGCACCTCCCCAAGACTGATGATATCAATAATACAAGAAAAATAATAAATAAGAGGAAAAATCATCAAACACTTACAACATAAAGGCCTGTTATATCTATCTATCTATTAATACTGACACCTCCTGTATTTGTGTTTGAGGTGCAAATTGTTTTTAATCCTAACTAGTTAAGGGAAGTCTTCCGTTTTCATTGTGGGGCCAAACATGTACCGTTGCCGGGCTGGTTGTCGGCCCACCGGCTGCTACTTGCTAACCGTCGCTTTACAGATCTGAGTCATCTGATGGCGGCGGAACGCATATCCGTGCCTAAAGAATCCCACGAAGAGGGATAACAGTAAAAGTAATGTCAACGCTCTTCATTTCATTCCACCGCCCCCCCCTTCCCTTCTGTCCCCTTCACTCCTGCATGACTCCCATCCTCACCACAGCTGGTAAATATTTTTATATTGTGTTCCATTAGAAAGCTTCATTAAGCGGTCAGACGGGGCAAATGGCGCCTGGGAGCTCCCTGTGCTGTAAACAATAGGAAGGGTCCTGAAAGCTGCAGCCGAGCGCGCTGCAGTAAACTAAGGCCACATTAGAGCGAAGCCTCGCTCTGAGTGAGTAAATATTTAAATGTGTTAGATTCACTAAAAACAGTCAGGGGCCGATGAGTTAGGGGAACTGTATGTGAGGGTACACGGTCATGATGGGTTTTTCGAGCGAAAAAATGAACAAGCCATTATTATATCAGCGAGGGAAAAGCGGTGTTAGGGCCAAGGTGTGGTGTATGAGTGTGTGAACATAACTGGATAACATTTCATAAGTACAGTGACAGATGAGAGGCTGGAAATGTGGTTCAAACAATTCTGAACCGCATGTGGTGGAGTTTGTCGTTTCCCGTTCAGTTGCACATCCCCGTGTTTGTAGGTGTGGAAAGTGAACGCCAGCGCGCGCGTGTCCACATGCGATTGGACTCACACATTTGTCGATGGCAATATTCACCTCAGCACTTTTCTCAGGAGCGTCCATGCCGACCACGTTGTCTCTGAGAAGCTGCTGCAGGAGCTGCACCTGTCCCACGCTGAGGTAGAAGTCCAGACTGCTGGTCACGTTCACCTCCAGGGAGTGGCCACACACCACCACCTCCTGGGAGACAGTGTAGGGAGGGAGAACAGAAAATAAGAGTGGGGGGGGGGGGGGGGGGGGGGGGGGGGGGGGGAGGCAAGAAAACACTACCACATCAGGACAGTTTGTGAACTATCTTTTGACTTTGTGCTCTTGGTCTTAGTCTATTCACTTTCTAACTCCCCTCTAGCTCGTTCCGTTTAGCTCACTTGTTCCCTCTCAGTTGCCCCGAACCCGACCCCCCCACACCCACACACAGCAGTTTAAACTTCTGCCCGGAGGCTACAGCCAACAGGATATCACTCACTAACACTCTGGGTTGAACCACACACACGAGCCACATCTACAGTAACTGCACACAATGGTATTGGCAACTGCTGTGTAAACACACTTCAGTCAGACCTACTGTTTAAAAGTATAAGGGGACTGATAATACTGTATTCAATATCATATGCAACATTAACATTACAATTTGCTTTTCTTCTGTTGTTTTTTTCTCATTCATGTTCATAGAACATATTAAGTGTACCGTCATTAATATTGAGGAGGACTGGCGTATTTTGGATTGTAGACTGTGGATTGCTTAAGTAGATAAAATACATAGATAATTTTATAAAGATCTGTCACGTATGAATTTAGCTCTCTATTTCTTGTTTGTATGTTTGTGATTGACTGATAAACATTGCCTTGAAAAAGCTATGAAATATCTATTTCAGTACGTGACTGCATGTAAAGATTATTTTTTTCATAAAAGGAGAGGGGGAAGCTCCTTATAAAGACGTGTTTAAAGCGTGTAGACTGACAGCAGGTCGCCACCTATCAGTGTGATGTATATGTCATGTGAGCACATGTGACACATCAACAAAGACTGGAACACGTGTGTGTGTGTGTGTGTGTGTGGTATTGTATTGTATGGCTGTCTTTGTAAGGACCTGTTCGAGTTTAAACCCACATTTTAATTTTAGCCATTTTTTTGAAAAATTTTGACATTTTGTTGGGTCCCTGCTTTCTGGGGCTGATTGGCGTTGAGGTTAGGGTAAGAGTAAAGTCTGGGATCAGGCATTTCACTGTGATAGTTTAAAGTCCTCCAGAAGACAGAAGCACAACTCTAGGTTTTACTCATGTTGTGGGGACCCAAATCAAATTACACAATCACATTATGGAGACTAGATATGTTTTTTCTCACACACAACCTCTAAAACGATAATCATTAAAGTTGAATATAAAGATGTGTTTTGGGGGTTACAGTAGGGTTTTGCAAGTTCTAGTAAGTCTACAGAAAATACATGTAAGTGAATGTAATGTCCTCTGAAGTCATGGGGACATGACTGTGTGTGTGTGTGTGTGTGTGTGTGTGTGTGTGTGTCAGTGCAAACTATGGATTAGCTGTTATGCATTGTCAAGGGGCACGTTAGCGTGGTCGGACAGAGCATCAAAGAGACAGGAAGTCTCATGCAGCTGTGCCAGAAAACATCAGCTGTACAAGCAGAAAGGTTTGAACTCTGCAGGTCAAAAGCCTCCATTACACGGCCGACCGGCTGAGGGACTCCTAATGAGTAAGTTACTGTACGTTAAGGAGCAAAACATGAATACTTCTGACATCTGAAACAATCCATGTCTTTTTTCATATGAGCAATGGATTGTGAGAGTAATGGTTGCAATCATGACTGTAGCAGGTCACGGTCAAAGGGCACGAGATGTCAGTAGAACAAACTTCTACAAAGCAGATGAGGGAAAATATGCAACTGTGAATTTCTAGGAAAAGTCGCGTCTCCTCTCGACCCGTCATTGTTCATTTTACCACGGTACTAATACACGCTTTTAACAGAACAATCATGAATTCATGATGCGCCGTGTCAACACTGACCTCCGTCTGTCCACTGTCTGGAGAGAGGTTCTTGCTGAAGATGATGGCGGGGGCTGCCGTCACTCGAACAGAGAAGTCGGTCAGGATCGGTGTCAGGATGGCCCGACGCTCCTGGTGCCTCCTAATACTGTGCAGAGATAGAAAACAGTTCACTGATACTTCACCAGGCAGCTTCCAGAACAATTGTGTTGCGGTTAGTTTTTCTCTAAAAAAAAAAAGAGGCTGTGGGACCAATGTAAACATCTGGAGAACATAATATAAGAACAAACAGGTTGGAGATATATAGTTTCAAGTAGGTCTCGACCTTACAGCGACTCAATGGACATTGTCATGCAGAAAATATTTACTACGTAATTATATTTGGGTTGTAAGTATATTATCTTGGTGTTGAGGCGATTGTAAAATTACACTACGATAAACAGAAACCATAAGGCCACTATTTACTAATAACCTGTTATGGTTACCAGTTGTAAAATCTGTCTGAGAATGTCAAGTCAACACAATACAGGCGAAACCACAAAACGCTCACAACTGAGCTATTGTTATGCCCTGAGCTGACAGCAAGACATTTCATACTCGTTCTGGCTTTTCAAATTCAAACCAGTTAGGACGACGAGCCGAACTCAGAACAAAAGACTTCAAGATGGATTTTGCAGACCTGACCTGTGAAATACTTCAGTCTTATTTCGGGTCTGACACGTCGTAGCTGCATGCTTGAACACGGTTTTAAAAGAGAGAGTGAGACGTTATTTGACAAGTTTCAATTGGGAACACCCCTAAATTGTATACACAAGATCAAACTGAGGCCTTCTCACATCAACTCTCTCCATTCCACTAATGTCCATTCCCACAATCAGCTCATATTTGTGGGAACATTTGTTAGCAGTAAAACAAATATACAAGTGGGCTTTATAAGGTGGTGTTAATTGCCACATCTGCTGCTATTAAAACAATCAAGGGGCACGGCTTCCAATATTTATAGTTGGCCGGGATTATAGAAAAGCCCTGTTTCTAGGTGGCCTGGAGTACAGTACTTAACCAGAACCAATATCATATTCACCCCTGCTTCACAAATGTGCATTACCCGAGGCCTTAAGGGATTATTTTCTGACACATTTCCTCACACCGAGAGCTTGTGGGAGGCCTAATTCGGACGTCAAATGATCTGTGAGGCCAATTGGTGTCGGCTAATCTCCCCTCAGACAGAGATTGAAACAACTAGTGTCTCATTGCAGTGGACAGGTGCTGTCATTCACCAGCAGCGCGGGGAGGTGTGAGTCTCGGTTTACCAGCTATGTGGGGGCCTCTGACCGGACCGCAGCACCCTGCGTGCCTCCGCGCGTGTGTGTGTGTGTGTGTGTGCGTGCATGTGTGTGTGTGTGTGTGCGTGCGTGTGTGTGCGTGCACCTTTGAACGGGTGTGGTGCAAACAACAAAAGACGGGAGGCTACACACGGTGCCCAGGGAGTGGAGATATCAGTGGCCTGGCAGGCCGGAGGGGAGATGGGGGAGTTCACAGCTCCCTGACACAGGGTCTTTTCCTCGCCGTGTGACGAGGACAGATCCTGTCAGTGGATCCGCGGCGCTGGAATTTCCTCGCGAAAAAACCTCAGGAAGCCAAACTGAGGCCACTGCAGATCCGCAACTTCTGCTGGAGCTGACCCCGGGAGAAAAAAAAAACTGCAGAGGGAACATGCCTCAAATCCAGAGCCGGACAGAGGGCGGGTGGGGCGGGGGTATCGATGCAGGGGCCGGGGGAAAGGTGCGAACTCTGGAAGTGGTGCGTGTCAGAACTAATTGCGACCAAGCTGGTGCCTTTCTGCTGGTGATTGCAGCGGACAGGCAAAGCTGTGAACTTGACTCTGCTTTCCCCGAGTGTGTTGGATCTTTCTGAATCACATGTTGAGTTGTGAATGGGTTGGGTGGTGACGGAGGCCGGGCTGCACGGGGGCAGCACTACAGCTGAGCCCATTTTCCAACGGGGGCCTCCGCTGCCGTTCCTGCCATGGCACGGAGAGAGGGAAATGAGGAGGCAACCACAGTCACCTTGGATGATTTGTTTGGACGCTAAAACTGAGCGCTGGGGCGAAATTGACAAACCTCAGTGACAAGGGTAGAAGTTGACCCCAGCAGGACCACACGGAGAATCAACTGCTCACTGGTGTGAATCTAAACTATTTGGACGACGAAAATGCGACTAGATGAGAGGAAACATTAAAAAGACATCTATGTGGGAGTGCGATAGGAATTCAGTGTTTGGACATTTCAACACGACCTTCGCAGTACAATACTGTGTGTTAGTCCTTTGAGTACAGGAAATGTTGGGTCATTCTGCAATCGAGTTCTGAATAGATATCCAGGACGGACTAAAGAAAGTCGGGTCTCCTGGAAAGGTATTAGGCATCTTCTGGGGCCCAGAGTGTGAGCCCAGAATTTCACCTCGTTGCCCTTTCAGAAATATCTGGCCTTGGCACTGGGCCCAGGCAGCCGTGTTTTCATACACAGAGACGTACTGACAGCAAGAAAGAAAGAGAAAAAAAATAAGTGGTTCAAGCCTCAGTAGCTCTTTGGTCACATAAGCTTGTCAGACTTGTCAGACTCAGTAGCAAGAACCTAAGACTCTCTCGTTGGTCCAAGTCCACTTCAGAAAAGGAGTATTCAACAATAGGTGGGAGAAGGTCACGACGAGTGAGGACCGTTCTTAGAACAGTTAGTCAAAACTACCGGGAGGAAAAAAGAAAGAAATCGAACGCTCCACTTGCTCGTTCGCAGTCGTTTTCGGTGAAAAGATGAGAATCAGACAGTAGGATTTCAGAAAGCATGACACATGGCAATAAAGTGAAGAGCACATACAGTATACACCAGTCTGAAAGCTCATCCTGGGCCCCTCACAAGCTGCGATCCATTCCCCCAGACGGACCAGCCTTGTGCACTGACGCTCGCCCCGTGACTTGTACAGGTGATTGACGCTGGATTAAAAGGTGCTCAGCACGTCAACTGTAACCGGATATCAATGTAATTCTTTTGAACAGAAAAAGCCATATTTGACTGTCCACAAAGCATTTTTTTTCTTTTCAAAAAAGTGTTTTTTGTACATTGTTTGTGCAAAATAAAAAAAAAACCCACAGTAGCTAACCAAAGCAGCAAGAAGTAACTGTACGGACGGGGTCTCCTTTAAATAAATCTTGAGTGGTTGTCACAATAAAGGATCTTGTTGCAGTCTGAGAGATGAGGCCTCAGCATTAGTATCACCAGCAGCCGCCTGGCAGAGATCCAAACACTATCGGCGTGAGTGTGTGTGTGTGTGTTTATGTGCGTATATGTGTGTGTGTGTAAGAGTAATGAAAATAGTATTCATAATGAATATGGATGAGGGTGAGTGTGCGAGTATCTGAGCCAGCCTCCGTCTGAGCTCTGATGACCGGAGAGCTCTCGGTCTCCATCAGGCCCCGTGTTGCTCCTGCACTGTATTCTTGCACGAGGCTTATTTTTAGTTGACAGGGAACAAATCTGGACCCGTTGCCTGTGATTCTGTGAGTTTTGGGCCTGTTCCCTCTCAAAACATGAGTGGAAAAAAAAACCAAAAAAAAAAAAAGAGGTTGCGGGGCCAAACAGGCTGTTACACTCATGCTTGTTTTAGCTCCCGAGTCTATAAAAAAATGACAGGGTTTGTAATTATGACTGTACGTTGAAGGCTGCATTATAGGGAGCTAACTCAATAACCACATGCTGCTCTCACATTAGGACTGATGAGATAAATTATGGGACGCTCGCAGCAGATCACGCAAACAGCACCTGACAAGGGGTGTGATGAGCAGCAGAGACGCTCAGGCTCAGTAAAACTCCGCCGTTATTTGAAAAACACAACATGGTGGAACCATGTGTCTGCACACAGGACAGAAAATATGTACATGTGTGTGGGTGTGTGTGTGTTTTGCACACAAATATAGATGCCTATCCATATTTCCTGACCCGCTTGCTGGTGGCGTTGGTAATTATCTGCTGGGAACCATGAATGTTCCTACGAACAAAGCCAACCTATCTAATACAGGCTGAGAATTTCTGTCTGGCTCAAAGTTCTGGACCAATTGACCAACACAGCCACGACTAACAAATAATCAAACAATCAAAATATTTTATCCCAATGGAGTTGAACGTTAGAGCAATATGCAATTAATATTTTGGCCATATTTACATCTACCAAGTCCTTAGAAAAAAAACGTAGCTGGTAGCAGCTGGTATACCTTAGTGGGTTACACCGCGGACTTTGGTACAGAGGGTCGTGGTTTGAGTCCAGGTCATCCCAGCGTGGGCCCTTAGGCAAGGCCCTTAATGCTACTGTACCTGCCTCGATGATTGTAAGTCGCTTTGGACAAAAGCGTCAGCAAAATGAATATAAATGCAAAGTAGCTGTGTTTATAACTTCACCTGTCACCCATTTCTTCTGCTCACAGCCTTTTGGAACTGGGCAGTTAACGTACACTGGAGTTGTGCCGGTGCTTGTGATGTGATTGGTTATCGGCACAAATTGTGAAACGTCCCAAAAAAAAAAAAAAATCTTGACCAAAGACGACGTAGGACGTTAAAGAGCTGCTGAGAGGAAAACACAGGAACATGCAAATGACTGAAGCGACCTCTGACCTGCTGGCCATGTTCCACTCCAGCGCAGGGTTCTGGGAGTTCCTCTCGCCCTCGGCCGACACACCGCTTTTGATTCCCTCCTTCTCCGGCTTGAGCTGCTCCCACTGAGCTGTTCCGATGGTGATGGACTGGAGATCCACCTGGTACTGACGGTCCTCCACCTCCGAGCCGGGGTCGCGCAGGATTCCCAGGTTCAGCGCCCGCCTGGAGGGAGGAGAGGGAACACTTTTACAAATCATGTGGCGCGTTAATAAATCCAGAGGGCCGAGGTCAGACTGAGACCTGGATCTGTGAGGAAGTGAATCTTGGTAACGACACATCATAGTGAGGTCACAGGCAACAGGCAGGTGTCCAAGTGCAATTTGTCTAAATGTAGAAAACATGAATTCATTTTATGTATTGTTGCAGGGGGTCACACTGGATCAGGCTGTACGTTATATATAAAGTCAATTACAATGAAGCATATGACCCCAGGAGTGGAGCAGGTAGTCAGTAAAGAGGTCTTGGCCGTGGGCCCTAACCACCACTGACTTCTTCCTCCCCCTTCGCCTGCTCAGTGGTTTAGTAGCACAAGTTCCTTACGCGATGATTTATGAGGAAATCAAAGTCTCTGGTACTTGTTCAGCCAGACCTCAGATGAATAATCCCACAGGCCCCAGGTGAAATAATTTGCCTCTTTCTTATTATAAAGTTCTGATTCATGCCCGCTTATCGTTAACAGTAAACATTGACTAAACCCCCTGGCGTGACGCCACAGGAGTCTGGAGAGTCAGTGGGGATCTCACTGCCTCTCTTTTTCTATTTCCGTCTCCAGAAACACAGGGCTGCTCCAGTATACACAAAGTGAAATAGTGCAGCAGAGATGTAGAGATAAGTCGGGAGTGGGCAGCACGGTCTCTGAACCGCCGCCGTCAGAGGGAACTAAAACTGTCCCGTCAGCGCCAAGAAAAAGTGATGTCATCCATTTTTTCGCCTTTTGAGAGACAAGATCCTGACAAATTCACAGGGAATAATCAAAATTCAACATCTGCATATGACATCAGGGCCCTCGGTTCATTATGATATGTTTATTTGTGCTGGTGAATTCAAATGAGAGCTTAAATGGTATAAATAAGGGCTTAAAATGGCTACAGATGTAGTGGCAGCATGAGTAGTTCTATTTGTTTCTGCAATGTCAATGGTAATTTCCATACAGCGCTCCCCCTCCGCAGCCACACTGACGGGCCTCTACCGGAGCGTGATGTTATGACAATAAGCACCAAGTACAAAAACAATGGCGATGGGAGATCAGAGGTGCATAACTAGATTTAGCTGGATCTGTTGACATACAAACAAGTGAAACAGATCCTTAATCAACATTTGGAACCACATTTATCAACAGAGGATAATATAAATCAAACCAAGGGCCCTGCGAGTTTTGGGTGGGATGTGTCAGTCTAGATTCATTAGGGCTTTTGTAACAGTACCTCCATCACCCTCCCCAGCCCCAAACTGTATTTTTCACATTAAACAAACCACAGTTACCTCATGTGCTTTCCAAATTATCTCCTAGCTTCAGCTTATTTAGGAGACTCTCTTACTCATAATCAACATAACATGGGAGGCTGCAGCCAAGCCTCTGCATTGCTGAGCTGCGGGGTCATCTCCAATGACATAAATAAATATGATAAACATTTGTCTTGGTCATGCAGCCAGTGGAAACCAGTGTGATTTAATATCAAAAGACATATTTCAGCCAATCACAGGAAACAAGAGCTTCGTTTCTGACAAATGAGGAAGGGAGGAATTTTGGAAGTTCCCCTTGGGGTGCAATAATAATTGAAGCCAGATTGTTCGTGATGTACATGTGGGGGGAAAACACTGCTGGTTTGACGTATCTGATCGGTCACGTAAAGACCACACTCTTTGGCTGTGAGGAATCGGAGAATGCCATGGGAAAGCATGGCACTCACTCACTCTGCCCACCATAGACATGGACAACCCCCCCAGAAATAATACAGAGCGAGGCAGGTGGAACACGCCCTTCTGCTCCGTCTCTGGGTCGGCCATTATCAGACATCTGCCCGCACGACCATGTGGTGACATGGTACATGATGACATGCTTTCGCAGCTGAGGACGGCTAGGCAGGGGGGGGGGGGGGCTTGGATGGGGGCTCAGAGAAATTTTCCTCAAACACAAGTACTTAGCTTTGCCCTTGTTCCCGAGCCAAACGTATTTTAATTGCAGGAAAAGACCACAGAAACATTATTTTTTACGACAAAATTCTGCTATTTATAAAAATGGATCAAAAGCTCCGCAGCAAGAACGCTCTGTTTCATGGCAGTCACGGCTATTATCTCCGAAAACATTTCTCCCTCTTCTGACACAATTTAAATCCAATTTGACTCTGAAAAAGCCACTAGGCTGATTTCGCATCAGAGCTGAAATACGAGGGCGTCGGTCCAACATTATTATGGCCCAAAGTCAAAGCCTCTATCTAATTCAGGCCCTCCAGTGGGAAACAGCGCACAGAATAGTAAAGGCATGGAAATCTTAAGTATCTAAAAATTCAAGATGTGGAAAAAGAACGAGAAGAGAGAAAAAAAATAACAATAGTGCTGTTCAACATCCCTCTAGAAGATAGGCAGACGAATATACAGATGGAACAATGAATCGCAAGTGACGTTCTTCTGTTCAGCCTTCTCTGAGTCTGTGCATGTGCTGGGCAGAGCATCAGTTATGATTTGTGTTGTTAGTAGAGGTGTGATGGTACATACGCTGGTTTTGAGGTCACGGCTCGGTATGGTGTTCGTACAGCGGTATTTGAACTCTAGTTTATTGAACATGGCATTGTCATTCTGAAAGTCTGCCATACAGCTGCTTATGGATGCAAGCCTAGAAATAAGATAAAAATGACTTTAACAAAAGGAAAACAAAATAAATATTCTCTCATTCACAAAATAAGCATCTTGTAAATTAACTTTACTGTGCTTGTTTTAACATTAGCAGCGTCACACTAGGACCGTGCACACACACAAATGGTCTCTCAAATTAAAAATAATATACAATATTCACTGAAGTGCAGCATGTAGAAAATCAAATACTTGAACTGCACAGTGTTTGCATTCACATTAGCAGCGAGAGGGAACTATGTAACGGGACTCGGTTTGAAGCTGGTGTATAGGGTCGCAGGTCCACTGTTATAAAAACACCAAATGGGGAAACGCAGAGATTCAAATCGAGGTCCGCACACACAAAAGTTCTGCATTCGTCCGGTACACAGTCGAACTTGGGTACAGATACGTATTCCGTTACACCGCTGGTTGTTGGGTGGACTCGTCGGGACTCCTCAACGTGCTGCAGATCTGGGATTGTTTGGCGAAGTGGTCATGAGACTGGAGGAGGAACCTTCTGGGCACACGCATAAAACATCAGTGAATAATAAGCTAATAATTAGCGAAGGAAGATAAACAACAAATAAGCTCATGCAGTCTCACACAGCCGCTCCATGCCACAGTGGCATTAGGTGTAACCAGTGAGGGATTTACTCTGCCGCTGCACACAGCTGTGTGGGAATAACATCCAGACTTGGAATACACAACTTGCATGAAAGAGAATGTAAAAAAAAGAGAGAAAAAAAGAGAGAATTAAGTCAAATATAGTGCGTGAGCGTTACATGGAAACAGAATCCTACTGACCAGAGCCAGTGAGTAAATAAGAGAAAAAAAGGCTTGTTGAAAAAGAGCGAAAGTGGAATCTTGGGGGAGCCTGATTACCATGCTGAGGTTTTGAAGGCTAACAGTGGTTCAAGGTTGTAAAACAAACCACAACGGGATCTGGTTGAGGCTCAGGGCTCGACGGCAGGAGTGTGGGAGCCCGTGGGCCGTGAGGGGATCCTGTGGGGCAGGGTGTATCGTGGCTCTTGGCTCTCAGTGGCCTCCCACCTCCCACCTCCCTCTCTCAACCACACCCTCCACATCCCCTGCCCCGGGCCAGTGGGGCAGGAAGCACCGGGGTAATACCAAGCGCCGCTGGCTTCTGGATCTCGTCACTCTGGAACCCGCAACCTGAACCCGCAACCCCAGACCTGTTTTTCACTTCATTTCCTCAACAATCACATGCAATATATGTCTGGTTACACGTTCAACAGGGGCAGCAGTGGATGTAAATGTGTGTGTGTGTGTGTGTGGGGGGGGGGGGGGGGGGGGGGGGGGGGGACGAGGCCCTCTGCTTCTGCTCTGCCGGTTGAACATACGCACTGAGTGGAATGTTCATTGAGATCTCAGGCTTAATTGTGTCAAGTCAAGCTAAATTAAGTTTGTACACAGACGTTCAATTTTTCACGAGCGTTCCATGTTCTTTTGTTTTGAGCAGAGGACGCCCAACTCAGACATAGTTGACCTGGAAGAGCGGATGCTCTGTGAGCCACATCATTTGTTTTCGAGCCACTTTTGCAGAGTTCGAAGTGTTGGGTCGAGGCTTCGATGATCTTTCTCCGTGGCTCCAAATGTTATCAGCCAAACACCCTCAGCACCCAGCAACTCCTCCGTGGCACGTCTGTTGTGGAGAGGCCTAAAGCTGCACAGTGGCTTCTCAATCAGTCTGCCACGACTCCCAGTGGCTTAAAGTGTGTGTGTATGTGTGTGTGTGTGTGTGTGTGTGTGTGCCGAGGGGGAATTTTTACGCATTATGATTCATGAAACTTGCAATTACTTAGCGAGTTAAGCGCCCCGGCCTATGGTGGTCCGCTCTGAAATGCCAGAACATTCGGCAACTTCTGAGATGTGGATTTATGACCCCAGTCAAGTCCAATTGCTGTTAATTTGCATCCACCAATTACAGTGATTAAGGCTCCGACTGTGAATGCTGAGCGGCCCGTGGACGAGCGAGAGGGGATAACGATGCTGTGGAACAAGGCGAGTCAGCAGAATGAGACCCGGTCACTCCAGCGTTTTCTAATGCTGCTGCTCAAATGATTTTTGATGACTGGAGCTTTTTTGAACAGCAGGCGAGACACAATCACAATCACAAAAACATAATCAAGACAACGAGGTTGTAACAAAGAAGCAAAAGGACTTCTTAGTTTAAAGCCAAGTGCAACGACTCCAAGCTACAGTTGATTCAGTTTTCCTCACTGACGCAAAACACAATAAACTGAAACGGCCGATCTCCTGCATCGTGTCGAGGCTTTGACGTCCCATGACAAAAACTCAATAATCTGTAATCCTGTAGCCCGACGGCGTGACTGATCTCCACTGCTTCTCCCAACAGAAGCCTGTTAATCGTTAGACTGATTATGACTTTTATAAGTCATATCATATTCATGTGAGATCTTAGGAAAGTATCACTTCTACAGACAATACAAGCAGAGCTCCGCTCAAGTTCACACCACCCTCATGACGGGTACCTCAACGATGAAGCACCACAGAAGAAGCCCCTCTGCTCACAATGGCATGGTACAGGATATACCACTTTGATTTCAACACGTCTTCATTACAGGAGTCCTTTATCTCCCGAGCAGTTTACATGTCAGAAGAAGTGATATTGTTATAAGTCGCGTTGCTCCGTAGAAACTGGCCGACATGTGCTCGCCACGATGGCCTGTTAAAGATGTCAGTCTGGCCGGCATAATTAATAGGCCCATTGTGCGCTAATTCAAAACCCGTGTCTTGCATCATTGTTGCAAAGAAGCCATGTGTGAGGACTGTACAGATATTTCCTTTGGCTTCCACATGCTGTATTTCATGGACTTCACACATGCCAGTGACTACACAAATTAGACCGCCGATCTTTCATCGAACTCCGTGATTCATTGTGCAGTAAAAAAAACATACAGTTTGCAACGATCACACGGTGGATACGGACTCATTCATTGACACGTCGTATCAAAAACGTTTTTCAAAGCCTGATGGTATCACACGTCCTTGGCTGCACATCAGTCGGGATGTGGATGCAACTTCAACATTTACAATTCAGTCCGAAGTATTCTGCATCAAACTAACGGCACAAATGTCGTCCTCATCCCCGCTGCTTCTGTTCTGCACATGAGCACGCACGCACGCACGCACGCACGCACGCACGCACGCGCGCGCGCGCGCGCGCGCGCGCACGCACACACACACACACACACACACACACACACACACACACACACACACACACACACACACACACACACACACACACACACACACACACGATGCTCTTTGCATTGGAATATTCTTGGCTAACGGGGACCGTAATTCTCTGCCTTTTTAGGGGCACTGACTTCTCGCTGGATTCTTTTATACAGTAGGTACATCTGCAGTGTATCCACGCAGAAAGGCACCTTGGATCCTCATTTGTGAAAAACTGAAGTCGGGGCAGCTGCTGAAAATCACTGACAGGCCTGTGTGTGTGTGTGTGTGTGTGTGCGCGCGCGCGCACTAGTCTGTCTTAGATCTGCTACAGTACACGCATTTGAAGTTGCTGCTGAGAATTATTACGATTCATCTCCGTGAGTACGCGTCACCGCAGGACAAAGCTACCATTTTTCCCATGAAGGGAACGGGTCAGTGCTTGTGAAATCACTTCCTCTGTTGGCGGTAACAGATTCGGGATGCTTCCTTCCCCGCTGTGAAAATGAACATAGTTGCTGCTTTTATAAAAACATGTCAGGCAAAGTTTTAGCAGCGAGCCCCTGACGCGGAGGTGTGAAGGGAATGCCTCGCCGACTTCCTCCGACCTCTGATTGAAACCAGATTTGCGTCCCCACCAAGCGAAAATTTCACAATGATGTAATGGCTCTGCCATTTTAATGCGAGGGGCCTTATCTTTAATTAATCGCTAAACACATGAGCGGAGCGGATTATTGGTAACTGGCGGAAGTGAGGAACATGGCAGGGGAGGTCAAGGATCTGGCTCGCCCTCGTATGCGCTCATTTCCATCACGTTTGAGTAGAACGGACACATGCCTCAACCTCGACGCTACTTCTACACTAACTAAAGGAAAATAATCCTTTTGCTGGAGGAAGATTGGAAATCCGAAACCCTGTCGCTGGACTCCAGTGTGGTCGCTGGTGACTGACAACTCCTGAGGTGAGTCAAACATAAAGGAGTCAGAATCGCCCAGGGCCGAGACCATTAAAGGGGCAGTAGGCGATTTAGGAGTTTACAAACCGCACTAACACTGTTGTGCGGTGCGGTCCGCACCATAGTTTTTTTTTCGATTTACGGAGCCTGGGCTGTGCCGGAAAGCAAGTTTTTTTTTTCCGGCACAGACACAAAAGCGACAGTTACCGGACGGTGGGGAAATATTGGCTGATTTTTACAAAACGTGTGTTGCTTTAAAATCGCTTACTGGCCCTCTAATCCCTGCTGATTCAGCTGCAAGCAGATTAAATACAGTAATAACACAAGTTAAATACCTGATGGTTAGTATTATCCTTTAATCTTTTAATCATCAGTAACTGTCCAACATTGGTGTGGACAGAACTTTTTGAACATTTTCAGCCCCCTTGAACAATATCGTGATAATTTTCATAGCGTTTCGTCCAGATTGTCAGAAAATACGTTGAGCAATGTTGCATATTCCTCTCATTATCCCCAAATCGTATAAAAGGCATAAAAAACTGCCATAAATACCAAAACTTCAAATGCATTAAAAACATAATGCGCACATAATGTACAGGCGCAGCAATTTAATTCTCTCCGCGATACGAGGCTGAAACCAAGATGGCTACAGTCTTCAGAGCGTTCCTCGTGATTTACTCCTACACATAAATTGTTCAGGTCATGCTCTGGCAAGGAGGGTGTTTTATGGAGCTGTAAAGTTAGACTCCCTTTATGGAACCAACAGCACGGACCACTACTGGGGGTTTTTTGCACTTGATATTGATTAAGCGGCTCAATATCGCGAAGCTGGTTCACATTAGTACACCGAGCGGACATTTTTTTTTGAAGATGCTCATCTTTATCTGTGAAGTGAAGGTTTTTGGCAGAGCACTTGGAAGTTGATTACACACTGTTTACAGCAATTATTGAATCCTGACAAATGTTTGAAGCAGCGGAATTACATATCAAGGTCTTGTCCTCCTCTGGACGAAGAAGGAACATTTTCCTAAACAAAGTCAGGGAACTGATGGCCATATCTGATTAGGTTAATGTACGCTACAGGTTGAGCAGACAGGCCGAACAAACATGTTATCGAATCGCTGAGACGGTAGGTTTTCCTTCTTGTTCACGTTTGCCTCGACCATAAACAACATTTTGTTCTAATCCAAATATCCTTCCAGCACACAAAAAGGCAGAGTGAAACCGAATACAACGACTTGCTGCTGGAAGCTCCCACATAATGGAATTAGAAACTCATGTCTAAATCACGGGCTTTAAGGGGAGACGAGGTCGGACTTATAGAATGTGAGAGCAGATGAGAAACGCCGAAGACTTCCAGGACTGCACGAGCACTTTCTCATGAGATAGTGTCCAAATGCTTTTATGTCAGCGAGGGGGAAAACAGCATAAAATAATTACAATAATCTGGGGCACACATGCTTCCTACATCAGCTAATTCTTCCTCCTCTGCGAACGGCTGTGGAGCCAGTGTTTATAATTCTGCAGCGGATCTCGCATTCATCCATACCGCCGAGTGTGTTTATACAAAGTGACATTTCTGTATGAGAGATTTCCCCCTTTCCCCCCTCCTCCATCTGAGGGAATCACATGGGTTAACTCTCTGTTCTTATCTAACTCCACTAGTGATGTTGTTGATTTGAGGAGAGCGAGGGGAAGAACGGATGACGTTGAAGAAATGGGAAAGGAGGCGACTCCAACAAAAAAGGCTGTGAGCACATTTAAAAGGACCGGGGGAAGAAAATGTAAATGTGGCACAAATGCACTTGAGGTAAAAACAAGAAGCGGGGGGGGGGGGGCTGATGAAGTGATACAAAATCCAGCTTCGTCTTTTTTTCATAGCCGATATTTTGACTTGTCATGCAAGGAAAAGCAAAGTTGCTACTGATAACATCTATCAAAGTGTCCCAGTAAGCGAAGGCAGCAGAACAGTAGGCTATTGTGAACTGTGTGATTCACATCCGTGCTTTTCCTCCTGTGACACGTGCGAAGGTTGTCTGGGTCATTCGAGAGGTGCGATGTATCACGAGGCAGCCACCATATAGCACCTGTAGTTTAAAGAACAGTCTGACGCATAGAAGCAAACAAACCCTCCAACTCCTCCACCTGAAGTTCCCCTCCGCTCACTGCTTTCTTTCTGTCCTCTAAAATGTCCGACAGTGACGATAGGGAACGGAGGGGTTCATTAAAATAACCCAAAACATGTGGAGCGACAGCAGAAACATAAATCGCTGTGACTTGCTTTCTGTTGTGTCACCAAAAAAGTTCCCATGTCATCACTGACCGGTTCCACTGCTCAAATTGCGAGTCGACTGGCTAAATGTGGTTTAAGTCAAGTGAAAGTCCTCCTCACTGAGCGTCTGGAGGTGGAGGCAGAGAGACGGGACCAAAGATGATCGGCAACAGGTGAGGAGAGGGAAGGTGGACCTGTCCCCAGCGACAGGTTGGTGAGACGGCGACACATCGGAGCGACTTCATCGGGACCGAGCCGGACATCCAGGCTGTGTTCAATCATCGGGCTCATCTGGAGCCCGTCACACACTCTACATGTGGAATGACAGTGTTCTCCAGGAATCAGGCCGAGCCGGGCCGTTTGGTGTGTTTTTCTGGCACTGCACCTTGTTCCAATAAGGAGGACGGGGCAACGCGAGACTGTGAGAACCATATACAAACGGGGCTAAAGAGATCGTCTTGTAGCGAGCAGAGCATTGAGAAACTGCAATGAAAAGTAATGCTGGACAAATGACTAATTCCTACGCGAACGACCCACCTCCGTGCTTTACACTCTCTCTTCTATTGGACCTTATCTACAGAACTCCGTCCACAATAGTTTTCTGTCGGCCTTTCAGTATTCTCCTTTAATCTCCCCCCGCTCTCCTGATATATCATTTTCCTTCTTTTCCTCCTCTCTCGCCTGTCAGTGTTTTGGTGCAGCGACTCCAGAACAGTGAGGAGGAAGTGGCCTCTGCGGGCCAGGCTCCTGACTAACCGCAACTCTAAACAGGCAGTGCTGTGAAAATATGGCATTCAAACAACACAATGCCAAAACGTACGACCGCCATCCAAACAGCTGCCGGCACCATGAGAACCTTCAGTTGGGGAAGAGGAGGGAATAAAAAAAGGGGGGGGGGGGGGGGGGGGAGACGACAAAATAATAAAAAGAAAAACATGCAAAGCAGAGCTGCAGCGGTGTCTGCGCTGCGCTGGCAGCCGGGCCGGGCCTTGGTTTTATTAGAAGGAACTGAGAGATGAGAACACGACAGCCCCCTGTGCCTCAGTGGAATGGAGGTTTATACCCCTCAGGTCTTAAAAGACATATTGAACAGAAAAAGCATGTGGTTCAGCACGAGGCTGCAGGGACAGATTGGGAAACTGAGCATGAGAAGGAGCGAAGGACGGTGGGACACGGAGCGGTGCTTCTGTTTAGCAGATTCTGTGTTGCAACGAGTCCAGGTGTAAAAAATTAGAGGAGATGGCGCATCAAACGGG